>NW_020523545.1:0-22640 GCF_003368295.1 Carassius auratus
TAAATTATATATAATCTAATGTACACAATAAGCCACGGCATTTGCAGTCGATCATAATGTAAAATAAACTGGAATAATGCATTAAATAAAGTAAAATGAAAAGTCATTATTGCATATAAAATCAAATTAAAAAACAATAATATAGTCCAATAAACTAAGCAAATCATACTCCACTAAGTATGTTGTGTCTCAGGGGAGAGAGTGAGTTCCCAATGGAATCAACCTGATCTAAGATTACTGAGCTTGCACAAACACACAAGAGCCTTTCATCCTCCTAACGTAACAGGATTCATCCTTAAAGATGAGCCTTGTTGTGACCTTACACACACACACACACACAACACATACACACAGAGAAAGAGAGAGAGTCTGTGTATGTCACGCCTGTTAAGTGCATACACTCACACTATCAGAGCTGCAAATCTTCTCCTCTCTGCTCTCAGCATGAACAGCAATAAGCAGCTGTAAGAAGGATAGAGAGGGAGATCTGGGAAGAAAGGATGAGAAGGGAGAGGAGATGAGAATGAAAAGATAAGGCGGACTAATGAGGAAGGGGTATAGTAGCTTTTGAACTGTCCACTTTAAAACAAACAATTCATTTAGACCATCTAATCCCCCCCCTCTCTCTCACACACACACACACACACACACACACACACACACACACACACACACACACACACACACACACACACACACACACACACACACATTGTTCAGATTTGATAAAACTTTAGCTTTTAGATAAATAAATAAAAAAATGCTAATTGCTAAATCAGGGTGATGGATGATACAAAGAAGTTGTAAATGTTTTTTTTTTAGGTTTTTCAAAAGTATGTTTTCACTTTGAGATTTTTATTGTATGTATGTACTCATAATGTCAAAGGTCTTGTGACCTACAGTCCTACAGCTAAAAGCATAACATTCAACTCAATTAACAGCATGAATTATTGATGTCTGTCTGACCAGAATTTGTGTGTACACTGGAATTAAAAGCCTCCGGTGTCACCTGTCACACTGCAGTGTGTGTGTGTGTGTGTGTGTGTGTGTGTTTGTGTGTAGACAGAGAGAGAGAAATATGAAATCACTCTTTTATCTGTTAAATTGCATATTTCACCTTTAGTGCAAATGCTGCTTTAGCTTCCATGTTTTATTCTCAGAGAAACTGAGAACAATTTGCATGCAGTTTGGTTACAATTGTATTAAGATGTGATTTTGTTTTTATGTGAGAAGAATATATAGATATATAGGATCTTCCTCTAAAGTTTAGATTTTATATATTATAGATTATATTTTTAATTTAACTTTATATATTATATTTTATGTGCGAAAGTTCAACGTAACATTCTATATTTTATTATTTACACATATTTACAGACATAACATATATTTTTGTATTAGTTATACTGTATTCTACTGTAATACATCAAGTAATTTATAGTTGGCTAATTTAACATAAGGTCTTCTCCCTCTCCCTCTCTCTCCTTGTGTGTTTAAACCGGGCTAAATTACATCCAATAAAAAACATCCACAAAAAGGAAAGGTTGGATATCATGTCAGTGTGGATTGGGAGAGAGAGAGAGTGAGAGAGAAGGAGAGATCAGGGATGAAGCTAGTTCAGTAGATGTGAGGGAGGTATAGAGGATAAAGATAAACAGAGAGTGAGGGGTTACAGGTGTCTTTCTTCTGATCATTTCCTCCCTGAAAAGAGCATCTCCACTGAACAGGTAACAGCTCTCTTTAAAAAGGTTTTTACAGGTGATCTTACAAATTATTCATTAGACATGTCATTCCCATATAGGCTGCATTGGGTTTGAGTTTTAGTAAGTATTTGTTGGTTGTAAACATTAATTACTGATATGTTGATTTAATCAAATTTAAAGTTTAGTATTTTTAACAGATTTTCCTCTTTATTTATTTTTTTATATCAGTGCTTATTTAGTGATTTTATGTCATGCTTTTTGTTTTGTTTGAAAATATAGTAGTGTATGTTTTAAAGAAAGAAACTTCAATGTCTACATTTATTTTATTTTTTTTTTAAAGAATTTGATTTATTTATTTATTTATTTTTTATGGGGAAACAGAAGTCATAGAAGTGAATGCTACAAAAGTTTTTACCCATTTGATGGATAACAAAAGCTCATTCTGAAAATCATCATCATTATTATTATTATTAAATCTTTAAAAAGTCTGACATTATCGGAAGCATAGGCTTATAAAACAATAGATCGAATGACATTGATAAGAAACTCATAGATCTATAATAGAACTTTCTGCAGTATTTTTCTGCATCCAACCCCGCTGTGACAAGAACTGAAACTCTACTGGAATTAACTGGATTCTAAACAATCAAATTATTTCTTATTCTTACACAATGATTTAATTGAGCTCATGGAATAAAGAGGATGCTGATTATGAAGAAGATGATGAAGATATTAATATCTTACAGATGGAGTGTAATTGTAATTCCTCTCTGGGTCCCTTTTCCTCAACTTACTGGAGCAGAAGTAAGTGAATGTGTGCTGTGTGTGTGTGTGAGAGAGAGAGAGAGAGAGAGCACAGCTGGAGCTGGTCCAAATTGTGAAACATAGTTTGTTATTGTTTAATTCCATTACTTGTTTATAAGTTTATAGCCATCTTATGAATAGGCTTTGACTTGCTCCATCATTTTACACATGCTGAGAAAATGCGCCTAAGCTAGAAGTATTAAAACTGTCACTCACGTTTTTGAAGATAGACTTGAATGTGCATTGATACAAACCTAAATTTTATAATTCATGACTCAAAACATTTTGTAACATGATTTTGATGTGCCATTTACATGGTAATGCAATGTCTGATTTTAAAATGGGTTTTAAAGGATGAATTTTGAGATTTTATGTTTTTAAGTGATATATAACTTCTGATGATTTCTAAAATTGTGATAGAGAAAAAGGCAATGAGGAAGTCTTTTTTTTTAAACAAAGGTCACTCCTTTTGTAATGTAGATTTCTGAGGGTGCACTCTTGTCATAAATTAATCTATTCCTTTTCCTACATAATTTTTAACAAAAAATATTGGTAAAATATATATTTGGGAGTCTTAGATCTTTCCAACGATATATAGTTTGTCAAGATTAGATTAGATTTGATTGTAGTATAGTATAGTCAACGTAGGCGTCCCGTATATGGGATAGGGTGACAGTTAACAGGTTAAAAGACAGCCTTTTATGTATTAAAGGACACGTCTGGGTTTGAGCACAAAACAAATGTAGCCTAGGAGAACGTGCTAACATCCATAATAAATAATTTATTTATATTCCTATTTTTGTTTTTATTGTTGACGTTTTATTCCATTTATATATCTAGTCTAAATGTTAGTGTAAAGAATAAAATAAAATAAAACTTTTAGATATCAGTCTGCATAGACTATGTGATGGACATTGGTTATGATAATCGGTATCTACTTTGAAGGACTAAACTGCTTTCATTATATAATGAAGCAAAAGCAAAAAGCTTGAACCAGAAGCAAGCGGCACAACCCGGTTAACTGAATAAAGAAGTTTGTCGCACATAACATATTCATCCGTTACAAACATGACCGTAAATGTATATTAACATAATGTTTCTTTATCTACTGCCCTTTTGAAATGATGTTTGCCAAAATACAGCTTACTTTGATCTCATTACCGTTATTTGTGAACAGTACAGAATACAGTTCTGATTTTTTTATTTTGGTTGACTAAATGCTAAGTGCGGGGAAAAATATAAAGTTCTATTTCGAGCTTTGTGACTCATTCTCGTCAGAATTTTTGACTGAATTGTTTCTTATTACTGTTTCTATCTTTATAAGCAGTGCTTTAAGTCCGGGTTGTTCTTTCCCTCAGCAGTGCTGTTCCCTGATTGGGCGTATAAACCAGCGTGGTCTCCAGGCTCGCGGCAGGTGCAGTTATGGCACTTCCTGTTAGAGCTGTTGGGGCGTGGCGAAGGCGGAGCGATCACGTGGGGCAGCGAATGGGGAGAGTTTGTGATCAAAGACCCAGAGAGATTGGCTAAACTGTGGGGAGAGAGGAAGGGCAAGCCGCACATGAATTACGACAAACTCAGCAGAGCTTTAAGGTACATGCACTGAGATTCATATTCAAAATTAAGCTATAATATTGAGATATAATATTTAAAGAATAATATATTTTAGTATTTTAAGTTTACATGACACACTTCTCTTCACATTTATAGAGAGAGAAAAAAAACATAGAAAAGCTGTTATATGTAAAATAATTATATATGTGCCACAAAGATACACCTACAGTAATTGTTCATATGATATCTATAGTTACAAATTCAGCTTAATGATTAATAAATGTTATAGAATGGATTTCAAGACTGTATGTGTGTGTGTCTATATATATATATATATATATATATATATATATATATATATATATATATATATATATATATATATATATATATATATATATATACATATATATATATATATATTTATAGCCTACAGATCCTGTAATGTCATAAGGATTTTATTCAAAGCCAGTGTAGGCCTATAGAAACACACATACAAAAATGCATAGTTTTTTTTATATTATTATTATTTTCTTATTATTATTAATTTGACATCTGTTTTTTTTCCAGGTATTATTATAATAAGCGAATTTTGCACAAGACCAAAGGAAAACGTTTTACCTACAAGTTTAACTTCAACAAACTAATCTTAGTGAATTATCCCAGTCTTCCAACCTGCCCACAGGTGCGTTAGAGTGTTTTAGATGTTTTATTGCGTAGCTGCAAATGAGTATATTATAACTTTATTTTTTTTTCTTAATTTTTTTTCAGAATACAACATCTGTCCCTTTCTCTGTCTTTCCCTCTCAGCTTTCCTTCTACAACCCATCTATTGACAGAGGTAAGAGTGTCACTAATGAGCTTTGAACAATGACATTTGTCATAACAGATTTGAGTGAATAGCATTAAACATTTTATTCAGTTTTTAACATTGATGTTATTTTTCTCTGTTTGCATGTGTGTTTGTGTGTGTGTGTATGTGTGCTTGTTGTCTGTGGACAGCTGTGCACTCAATTTGTCATCCCCTTCTAATGCCCTACAGCTTCCCCAAACCCCTCCCCTTTCCCCAGACACATCCAATCCAAAGACAGTTTCCCCTATTCCCTCCTCCTTCAGGAACTAACCTATCAGAGGTCTCCTGCCTGTCACCAGTCAACCCCGCCCTTCAGTTCACACAAACTTTAAACTGGCCAGTCAAAAGCAGTGCAGAGTGGCCTCTCAACAGAGTCATGGGATTACAAGAGAGGATTAGAAGTGGACCACAAGACAAAAGCCACGACAACCAAGAAGACAGAAAAATATTTCCTGAGGCCATGCATTAGGAGTTTTAGTACTATTACTGGTTTTATTCTATCAATCAATCACCTTTATTTATATAGTGCTTTAAACAAAATACATTGCGCCAAAGCACTGAACAACATTCATTTGGAAAACAGTGTCTCAATAATGCAAAATGATAGTTAAAGGCAGTTCATCATTGAATTCAGTTATGTAATCTCTGTTCAGTTGAAATAGTGTCTGTTTTAATTTGCAATCAAGTCAATGATATCGCTGTAGATGAAGTGACCCCAACTAAGCAAGCCATTATTATCACTTTTTTGTTGTAAGTTTATGGATCCTTACTGGCAGGTTGATAACAAAGCACTTTATAATTTGAGATTATTAACTAAAAGAGACAAGACAACGTGTATGAATTATTTAAAAAGAACTTCATGTAAAACATTTTAATTGTGTCTAGAAATGTAAAGTGTGTCTGATAACACATTGTTAAATAAAGATGGTTTTCCTTACATATTTTACATTTTGTTGGGAGTAAATACATTTGGATCTGGATGATTGCAAATTTTCTAGGTTTGACTGTTTAAATGTTGAGAAAGTCAGCTTATTTGCTACAGAATCAACAGAGGCCAATCAGCTTGAGCCGTATAGCAATTTGAGTGTGTGTTTCATGACTTAACTATATTTATACACACACCCTGCAGATCTTGTACACAGCATAAGCTAAAATAATAATTCATATGACTTTAATATGTTATAGGTCCTGTGAAGTCATTTTATTTCAACTGAGTATAACGTACTGTAGAATACTGTAATGTAAAAATCCTTGATGAAATATTTTTATGTAACTTTATTTTATGCTAATTTATTTATTATTACAATTATTAATTGTGCTACTTTATAATAATAATTTACTGAAACAAATTATACAGCAAATGCAATAAAGTGTATAATCCCATAATGTTGAACCTGGAAAATGACTCAATATTCATGTCTCTTAAGACTCATGAACTGAAAGTTCAGGTAGAGTTGCACTGTTAACAGGCCACTTTTCACAAGGGAAAATGTATCAAATAAAATCTATGAAATAAAATCACAGCCCTAAAACTAATTTGCCATCAATGCCCAAACTTCATATACAACAAGAGTTACAAACAGAAAATCAGAGTAACTCAATTTTGATTTTATATTTGTTTTGCATGCAAGATGTGATGAAAACGTACTGTAAATATTAATTGTAAAGCATTTCAAAACTACACCTAACCCTACTTGTAATGAACTTGTATGGCAGACACAAAAGCACATATCTAGCTACAATGTATGTTCGAGTTATTGAGCTATGGTTAAGGCGGAGATGTCATATGGGCTAGAGATCCATGATCTATTTGTGATCAGAGATCCATAGACATTAGCTCATCTGAAGGGCTTTGACAAATATATGATAAATATATACGACAGATCAACTTTTATGATACATAATAAACATAACATATAGAGTAAAACATTCACATGATTTGTCTGTGGTACTGTATATTTACATAATATAGATGCAAATATCATGTAGAGTCTTTCACTCCCATTCTGACAAAGAACAGGGCCTCTTGAATTCCTGTCCAAACTCATGGATCCATTTGTTAGCCACTGAAAAAAAAGAAAATAAAAAATCAATGATTTTTACATTCAACTTTAATACTCAACTTGCAGTTGCCTTTTTCTTGAACACAACAACTGCTAAGAAAACCTGTTCACAAAGAGTTTGAATGTTTGGTGCAAGGAGACCACTGAATAAATATATCTATATCTATATCTATATCTATATCTATATATCTATATCTATATCTATATCTATATCTATATCTATATCTATATCTATATATATATATATATATATATACACACATATACATATATATATATATATATACACACACACACACACACACACACACACATACATATATATCATATATATATATATATATATATATATATATGATTTATTAAAACAAACAAACAAAAAAACCTACCCCATTTGTTACCCACTAACACAGGGCATCCAGCATGGCGTGTATTCAAATCCAGCTCACCATTCTTGTGGAGGTTGTACCAAAACACAGCTGATCCCTGCAAAAACAGAGACAGGATACTATAATGATTATACTCAGTTTTATCATCTAAATAATTATCCTTATATACTTGAGGGTTTACCTTTTTTGGCCGCGTTGCAACTCCGATGTCAGGGAAGACGGTGGCCCCCCCTATCTCCACATCACTCATCTACAACAAGAGTACATGATATTTACACACAGGTAAAATGAATAGGAATACGTATAGAAACACATGAGTTAAATAGTTTTTCTGACTGCTGCACGTAAGCTGTTAAACTTACATAAATTAGGAATGTAGCAATCCTGTCATTCACTCCTGTCTCCTGTGAGCTCAAACATTCTTAAATTAGTTTGCATTATTTGATTGATTAACATGTAAAACATCTCTCATTGAAAAAGAATACAGATGTTAGATTTGTACTCTTAAAGCCTGCAAGAAAAATCGGTTGCTCTCTGAGTATCGTACAAGATGGCAATTAATTTTTTTATTAGTATAAATTAATTTTAAAAGGACATAAACATACCTGCTCTGTCCTCCAAGGTCTAACTGACATTGTGATTTATTTTCATAATGAATCATTACATAATTTAGTCAATTATTACTTATTAAATTGAAACCCATCATCCTAAAACCCATAAAAAATGAATCTGACAAATTCTGTGTTAATCTACACATTTCTGTTATGATGGAATTGTATTATAGGGAATTTACCAGTGCATCATAATGTGGTTCAAATCTGCCACCAATCCCATAATTTTGAACCTGAAAAAAAAAGATTGCATCTCTCATGCATCACTATTGAAATGAAAATTTCCAATTAAAAAAAAATAACTGTTAATACTCCAATATGTCACAAGAAAAATACACGTTTAATGCACTTGTGATAAATCTGGTGTATTTGATTTTATAATAAATATCAGACCTCCAAGTGTGTCACTCTTTGGCAACAGATATTAGCAAATGAATTCTGCCTTTATTTGCTTGTTTATTTAGGTAGTGTGCAAAGTATGTCCAAGTTTTCTGCAAGACACGGCTGGCAGTAAAGAAAACATTTCTCATAATGTGACTTACAAGCAGTGATTCAGCTGTTTCCATGGAGAGTCCAGTAGCGTCTGCAATCCTCTGACTGACACGAGTAGCCACAGGGTCATCTTGTAGAAAAACCCTGAAAATAGAGTGATCATTTTTCTTTGCATAATAAGGATGTGACCAAAATTATTTTATAATAAAAGAGAAAAATTATTTACTTAACATCTTGTAAGATTATGTCATTTTTCATTTTGGTATCCCTTTAATGTATTAAAAATGTACTAAACCTTTGAGAAACATGGTCTTGTGAGGCTGTATCCCATCCATCTTGATAAACCTCCGATCTAGAAAGCTAGGTCACAAATAGAACTGTCAAATACAAAATGATGAATTATACTGTATGGACAAATGCCGCATCAATTTCAAAATCGTTAGCATTAGCAGCAGTTTCCACTTTTGTGGGTATGTCTTCCTCTAGAACATGGCTGTGGAGAGTTTTGTTCCTATTCAGACAAGAGCATCAGAGTGGCAGGAACACATTTTGGATGATATTGGGCAGGCATTGAGGGCTCCGTTCCAATTTATCTCAAAGGTGCTCCCCGCGGAGTTCAAGTCTGGACTTTGTATACGCCAGCCAAGCTCTACCACACAAAAAGCAGTAAATAATTTATATATGGACCTCAAATGGAGGAAAAAAGGGCCATCCCTTTTGTGGGGAGCACACAATTCTCTACAATGGATATTTACATTTGTAATTATGACAATTGCCATCACACGTGGGCTTCTGAAATGATAACTGAAAGAATGTGACAGCTGGTATTAGAGTATTCTGTTAATATTTTCAAACTCTACCAAAAGTAGAGAAAGGCCTATACATATACATATATATATATATATATATATATATATATATATATATATATATATATATATATATATATATATATATACATACAGACAATAAATAGCTATATTTCAGGGAGCATCATATCAAAAATGTGAAAACCACCAGTCTAGAATGTAAGTGAGCTTGTCTTCACCGTAATTAAGGATGTCCACAAACTTTTGCCCAATGAATAGTATAGCCTAATAAAAACATCATCAACACAATATTCTCAAAATAACAACAACAATGAAATCTTTGAGTGTTATTTTTGTATGTGTATGTGTGTTAGACATTCACCAGAGGTCTAGAGATGTTCTTCAGGATCTCTATCTCTCTGTCTGAAATAATGTCATGATATCTGATGATTGGAGGCTCGTCCCATTCCACTTCCTCTTTCACTGGTGGATACATCAGTCTGGGGTTTCCTCCACCTGTGCTGTACCTACAGGACAGCGCCCTCTGCCTCTTGGAGGTCTGATTTGATCAAATACAATCAACTTCCAATCAATACACAAAGAATTACATCAACGGTTTAACATTTCATGTCAAATAATGATTTCAATTTGAGACATCGCACTTGCCCTCTTGTCAAGCTCTCCTCTGCACAATTTCTCATAGCTTCTTGACTCTTTGTTCAGTGTGAATATGTCAGGGTTCGATTTTCTCTGGAAGCGAAGGAGTCTGTTCAGCTGATCTCTGATTTCATAATCAGTTGGATCTGAGGCAAATGTTTATGAATCACAGATTTTTATATCTGCCATTAAATATGCAAATTTAGTATTAATATTGTTAATATTAACTCAAGGTCACCATGGCCTCACCGAGATTTAAAAGCTGTTTGTTGAAGTAGATTGCCACAGGTAGGCTGCCGAAATGATATGCTGAGGAAATAACATAAAGTAACAACTCTTTCTCAGTAGTGGTTGAATATTCTGTTAACTTGTCCAGACTGTACCAAAACCAGAGAAATGCATGCTGGAATTTGTCTTCGTTATAAGCAACCAACCCCACATGGAAAGCTTCGTCTGCACTTAACAACATTTCTGTGAAATCAAAACAGATCAAAGAAAAAAAATGAAATTCTTTCAGTGAAACTGCATTGGTACACAACTGTAGACAGTTCACCTTTCATTATGTCTTCTGGATAGAGTTTGTAGATCTCTTGCAGTCTGATCAGCCCTGAAGCAGCACCATCCAAGTCCTTCAGCTGTGGGATCTCTAGGAGCTCCAACTCATCCTGATACTCGTTGCATTGATGAAAACTTGGTTGAATGTGTTTTATGATATGTATTAATTCATTTCTCAGTTGTCTGAGGAGTTTGTAAGCTGCCACAGGGTCTCTTGTGATTTCCTCAGGGTCCACAGAGTTGGAGTATGAAAGAAGAAGATCCAGATAAACACTGGATTGAAGACAGGAGTTCATCAAAAGTTTGTTTAAAAATAATTATATATATATATATATATATATATATATATATATATTTAAAAAAATAAATAAAAAATAAATAAATATATATATATATATATATATATATATATATATATATATATATATATATATATATATATATACACACACACAGTACAGACCAAAAGTTTGGATACACCTTCTCATTCAAAGAGTTTTTCTTTATTTTCATGACTATGAAAATTTATAGAGTCACACTGAAGGCATCAATGGATATTTGACCAAGAAGGAGAGTGATGGGGTGCTGCTCCAGATGACCTGGCCTCCACAGTCACCGGACCTGAACCCAATCCAGATGGTTTAGAGGTCAGCTGGACCGCAGACAGAAGGCAGAAGGTTCAACAAGTGCTAAGTATCTCTCGGGGAACTCCTTCAAGACTGTTGGAAGACCATTTCAGGTGACTACCTCTTGAAGCTCATCAAGAGAATGCCAAGAGTGTGCAAAGCAGTAATCAAAGCAAAAGGTGGCTACTTTGCAGAACCTAGAATGTGACATATTTTCAGTTGTTTCACACTTTTTTGTTATGTATATAATTCCACATGGGTTACTTCATAGTTTTGCTGCCTTCAGTGTGAATCTACAATTTTCATAGTCATGAAAACTCTTTGAATGAGAAGGTGTGTCCAAACTTTTGGTCTCTACTATATATATATATATATATATATATATATATATATATATATATATATATATATATATATATATATATATATATATATATATATATATATATATATATATATATATATATATATATATATATATATATATATATATATATATATATATATATATATATATATATATATATATATATATATATATATTACATTTTTTGACTTTAATAGTACTGTAAAGGGGAGTGTTTTCACCTCTTCATCGCCTCTACATTCTTTTCTTCAGCATCAATATACTGACTGAAGCTCATCAGTAGGTCTTTTTTCTTCTCAACAAGCTGTGCAATTTGATCTACAGTGTTAAACAATCTGCATTTAAATGTCAAAAAGCCTTTGATATGTATAAATTTTTTTCATTAGAGGCATAATGAAAAAGGGTTATTAAGTAAGAAGCAAAATAATTTTAATTAAAAATGTTAAACTCTACATAAGTATAATGTTTTTTTATGAGTGCATCAAATACGGCAGAACTGTTTTACTATTTGTTCAATTATTTTGGTGAAAAGTCTCACAAATTACATATAATTAACTTGTCATGGCAACAGTCTATACATTACAGGACAAAACACTATAACAATAAATTAATAATAATAAAATAAAATTTTTAAAACAAATAGAGTTGACAATGAATTGAAATATAATTAGTAACCTGTTGATGAGAAGAATTCATGCCCAGCAGTACAGACAGTCCAAAAACAGACAACAAATGTCAGTTCCCTCACAACCATTATTGCGAAACACAACTTCAGTATGTGTATCTTGAAGTGAAATTGAGCTTAAATATAGACCATTTATATATGGCCATTTACCTTTTCATCACATGTATCTTTGTCAATTTAATAGTTTATTGGTATACTATTTGATAAAAACCAAAAGCGAAACTTTAAATGGGCGAGCTCTCACGTGTCGACAAGCTGGTTGTGCGAACAAGGAAGTATAGAGGCAGGATCTAATCTTGTACTATCAAATAAAAAAAAAACACACAGGAGCGCTGGAGGACAAAGTCTCGGCAATCTAACAACAATCACAGCAAATCAACACAACACAGACAAGAACAAACTACAATTTAAAAAAACACATTTGCTAATCAGTTAACAAATGAGTAACTATGTAAACAAACAGGGCATGATAGTAACTAAGACAACCAAAAAAAAGTAGCTAATCAAAGATGAAACACAAAATCAACAAAAAAGTCCTCAAAACAAAACATGACAGTCATGACATATCCCAATATACTATTGTTTCTTTTATGTAATGAATTACTTTGCTAACAATGGAATTTCATGTTGCACAATTAGAGATCGCAAAGTGTGTGAATAATGATAGAAACTGAGATAAATCCTATCATATATTATAAACTGTACTATCGTGGGCTGTTCTAATGTTGCACTGTTCAAACATTACTGGCATTGGTGTCATTTTTGTTGTGTTGCTGCAGGATGCCGTGTCAACAATCACGCTTCATTACATGGAAGTCTGATTTGTTATCAATGCAGAAATTAAAAGTAAAATGAATGATTACATCATTATATTTTATGTGTGTTACTGAGCTCAAGCTTAATGATTAGAGGATGTCACTGTTTGTATTAGATGTGATTATGCACAATTCCCAAAAGTTAGTCCAGTTACTGTATAAAAACTGAAGTGGGTCCTTCTGTGGGTGGATTATGTATAAGTCATGTGCATGCATGAAGGCAATGAAGCATGCTGACAGCCTTGTTTTTCAGGTTGACATACACACACACACACACACACACAAACACACACACACACACACACATATCTTTAAAAAATATTTTTATCAAAGTATATACAGTAATTAGTAATACAACTGGCAACCTTTTATCCATAAACCGTTTATTTGTATATTCTTTGCACTTTTTAGCGCATGTTGGTGCAATATTCATACGATATTGTAAAAAGTGGTTGAGAAATGTTGTTGTTACTGTTTACTACTGTAGTTGTTTTGAAGTCACCATAATGGTCTTTAGTATTTGTTTGGGACCTTGGATCTTGTTATATATTCAAATATCTGATAGTCATGTCAGAAGTGTGACAAATTAAAACATTCGTCAAAATGAATAAGAAATAAGCTAATTGCCTGACTTTAAATTTGTTGAAATATTCCCAAGTATCCATTTATTATCTACTGAAAAGACACCGGAAAAAATTTTAATTAAATTGAATGCTTTTTCATTAAAAAAACAAAAACAAAAAAACAACAACATGAATCTTGCTTTCACCTCTTCATCTCCACATCATTTTTGTCAGCATCAATGCACTTGTTCAAGCTCACGAGAAAGTATTTTTTCTTCTCAAAAAGCTGTGCAATTTGATCTTTAAACAATCTACACTTGTGATGGAAGTCAAACAAATGAATCTCTACATCCAATGAACTTGTCATGGCAACAGCATAAATATATTACTTAGTGGATGACACTATTACATTAAATTATTAATTATTAATGTAATTTACTGACATTGAACTGAATTATACTTTATAACCTGTTGATGAGAAGAATTAATGCTCAAAGACAGTCCAATTATCCAGCACATATGTCAGTTCCTTTCTAGCCATTATCAGATTCTTTGAGCTTAAATACAGACCATTTATATGCATTACATGGATGTCTTACACATTATAAGTGTAAAAAAAAAAAAATTCAGCTTTATATACAACGACAGAGAACACAGTGTCTCATTTACATGAATAACTCCTTACTGAATGCTAGAATTGATCCGAACAGGTATTGTGATTATACATTGATACCTTGCTGAAACTTTATTTTACCATACCAACTTTATTCGTTAAGCACTTTACAACAACCACAGTTGACCAAAGTTATGTACAGAAAAAAAAAATAAAATACATAGAAATAAAATAAATAAAATAAACATATGTACCATTTAAACCACAGAATAAAAGCATTCAAAGTAACAAATTGAATCAATTAAATAAAGTCGACATCTAACTAGGTGTCAAAAGCCAAAGAGAAAAGATGGGTTTTAAGAAGGGTTTTAAAAACAGATAAAGAAGAGGCCTGCTTAACATGCAAAGGCAGATCATTCCACAGTTTAGGGGCAGACACAGCAAAGGCACGGTCCCCTCTGAGCTTACGCTTAGTTTTAGGCACAGTCAGGAGCAGCTGATCATCTGATCTGAGAGAGCGGACGGGTTTATAAGAGTGTAAAAGCTCAGAGCGGTATGGCGGTATAGCAACACCATTTAGTGATTTAAAAGCAAATAACAGAATTTTAAAATGGATCCTAAATTGAATAGGCAGCCAGTGTAATGAAGCTAAAATAGGGGAAATGTGCTCATGTTTACACTCTAAAAAACGCTGGGTTGAGGCCGTTGGATAGGACTTTGGGATGTTTTAACCCAAGTTTGGGTTGAAAATAACTCTTTTTTTTAACCCAGCGGGGTGGGTTGAGGACGCGGACGTGAAGGAGAGCACGCACGTCACGTCAAAATCGTACGTCTCCAGTGCGAGCAGCCGCCATTTTCTCAGCGTGATAGAAGCGAGAAGCGAGTGAAAGACTATGGTAAGTAACGTTAAATATTCAAAATGTAAAGTTATCTTTTATTGTTTACCCGGTTGTATGAAAGGCGGAAGGTTTTATGAAAGGCGGAAACCAAGGAGCTTAACGTTATATATATATAAAAAAACGGACGCGGTTTTCGCCTCGGACACGGAGGTCTTAACTGCCTCATGTAACGTTATTGAACGGAGGATGTACTTTTAATATAACGTCTGTGAATGTATTTTGTCATATTTACATAAGATTTAACATTATCTGTACTTTTTGAGGCGTTAACAGACGGTTATGGTCACGGTTACGCTCATGTGAATTTGTCGCGGTTAAACTGAATGTATGTTTGTCTCCTAAAGGAAACGGCATTGTGTAGTAAAGACTAGCATAATTATTTTGAGGCTGTTGAAGTGGTAACTGTTAAAAGTATGTTTTACATGTAATATTTCAGACTTGTCAAGCTTGTATCTTCATTGTCCTCGCGCTGAGAGTTAAAGACACAGAAGCTGTTTGTGTGAGGAATCACAGACCTGTGTGAGGATGAGGAGGAGGTGTTCTTCTGAAGAGAGGGACAGACGGTTTAAGGAGAGTAAACTTCAGAATAACATCAAGTTATCTTTATTTTTACTAAGACTAAAATAATGTTGTTGTTTTTTTAGATGTTGCAATCCAGAGACAAGATAACTTCATTCTTTTGAGACTGATGTAAGTTAAATTATTATTACTTTTTTTTTTTTTTTAGAAAATTAATGTTTCTGTTGTGTCCTGCCTGTTAACTTCACATTTTGATGCAAAAACAATGTGATTTTATATATGTATGTATATGTTAATATTTTATTGAAACCATTGATGCCCCTTCTTTGCAGAACTCAAACTAACTGGAGTTAAGGACACACAAGTCTGCTTGTGTGAGGAGGAGGTTTTCTCAGCTTCTTCTGAAGAGAGGGAAAGATCGTTTAAGGCAAGTAAACTTCATATTTCATGTTATCAGTTGTTGTTTTTTTACTAAGAGTAAAATAATGTTTGTTTTTTGTTTTTGTAGATGTTAAAAGCAAGAGACATGGGAGAGCATCATTCCTTTGAGATTTTATGTAAGTTATTTTTAGAAGATACATTTTTCTGTCGTCTCCTGCCAGTTTACTTCACATTTTGATGCAACAACAGTGTGATTACGTGCTCATTTCATTAAGACCATTGATGTCTGTGTTTTTTATTGCAGAACTCAAACCAACTTTGGAGTTGTCTGATTTGGAGAGTCATTATTCTTGGTCTTCGCTCTTAGAGGTAAAGTTCACACAAAAAAATAATTTACTTGCCCTCAAGTCATTCCAAACCTATAAGACTTTTGTCTGTCTTTACAACATAAATTAATATATTTTTAGTTTTCTCATAATATTTGTTAATCCATTTATAGTTTAGATAATCAGTATTTTCAAGCTTCATAAATATAGAGTTATTGTAGAAGTAAATTCTGATATTTATATATGAATACATCTTAAATTATATGATAGCAAACATGTATGTTCAAAATAAAATACTGGTCTCCCAGACCAGCAATGGAGGACACAAAAAGAGAATATTAAATATATTCATACGTTTTCCAAAAAATTAGCAGATTTTGTATGAGTCTGGAAAAACATGAGGAGAGTAAATTATGAACATTTTAATTATTTGTTGAACTAACGGTTTGAAGAGCAGCCCTCCATGTACATGAATATTGTGAGGCATGTGAATGTCATGTCTGTTTTAATGTTTCAGTAAAGAAGCTTTCTGAAAGCAATATTTATTCAAACAATATCGCATGTCCTCACACTAGTGCTGCCATTATAGCATTCTGGAGCGCTGTGGTGGACTGAGACATTAAACAACCGCACAAAGTGTTGAAACTTTAAAACCGATTATTTATCTATTCTTACGGATGTGAATACACCTCTACCTGAAAATGGATAGTTTAATTAAATGTTTAATTTTTTCAAATGTGTTTCTCTTAGGCCACTGATGAAGAACAGGCGGTGACTGGGATGAATGCTGGTCAGAGAGGAGAATCTTCTTTCCCCTAAACTGATGCAGCGGTGGTTTTAAAGGAGGACGCTGCCCTGGATGATGTAGAAGATGTCACATGCTGTGCTGATGGGGTTTCTTCATGATTACATCAGTTATGCTAAAGAGATCATGAAAATTGACCGTGACTTATGATCTGTATTCATGGACTATGAAACAAACTGTAAGTGTATAATTTGTTAAAAAAAAAAAAGTTAAATGCTTTTTCTGTGTTGTTTAGTAGAAGAGTTTACACTCTGTCATTCATACACCTGCTCACATTCTTTCACACACACGCACACATGCGTCTGTTAAATGTTATAATATCATAGTTAATGTGATTTATTTGTGTACTATCATGCCATAATAGTTGGAAAAAAACCTAACTAATTGTAAATTTATTGTATGTGTTTTCGTATATTTTTATACAATATATACAAATGAACAAAGTCCAATTTGATCTTAAGTTATATTCATCAAATGTTCAATGCTTTATGAACTCTGTAGCTGTTAATGCCATCCTTTTCTGCATTTCTTCTAACATGTTACTTTTTGACTTTTCTCTTGTTTTTAATAAATATTTTCCTTTTGGTAATTATTATTTGTGTGTAAAAGTGATATTTACAATGAATAACATTTGTAGGTTTAATGCCTAGCCCAATTTGGGTTAATTTTAACGTAGAAATGCATTGTTTCCCCACATGGCAGCCCTCTGCGAGTATATTTTCTGCCAGCAGGAGGCGCTAAGCGGGAGAGGTAGGTTTCTCCGGTAACGGCTGCAGAGCGGTACTGAGCTCACAAACGCTGCCTTATCAAGCACATGCGAAATGATATCGAACATTTTCTAAATACAGTAGTTTTCCTTCTGAAATACAGTGATAAAAAAACAGCCGCTCTGTTTTTTTAAACCCTGCAATATAGTCATTTTAAACCATAAAAAAGGCAACCCAGCAGGCTGGGTTAAATATGATAACCCAACTGGTTGGGTTAAAACAACCCAGCGCTGGGTTCGTCCCTTTTTGACCCAGCGCTGGGTTGTCAAAATAACCCAAATTGGGTTGTTTTCAACCCAGCAGTTTTTAGAGTGTACGTGTGCCTGTTAAAAGATGTGCTGCTGCATTTTGTATCATCTGGAGACGGGTGATGGAGGACCCACTAACTAAGATTTTAATCTATTGAATTTACTGTGCTTTTTATTGTACATTGCAATTATTATAAATATTACTGGCACCTAGAGATTAGTAAATCACTGTTAAATGAATACAGTAGTATCTATCTGTGTTACAGATCCTATATACAAAACTTACATGGTACATAATAAAAATAACACATACTTCTATAGTACAGATACACTTCATATGATTTCTCCATGGTCTGTGTCTTTCACTCCAAGTATGACAAAGAACAGGGTCTCCTGAACTCTTGTCCAAACACATGGATCCATTTATTAGCCACTGAAAAAAACCCAATATATTTATAAAATGCAGACAGTTTAACATAGATTTATTATCCATTATAGAAGATACACAGTGAAGCAGAAATCCAAGATGGTTACAATATATTTAAAAAACCTACCCCACTTGTTACCCCTTAACACAGGGCATCCAGCATGTTTTGTATTTAAATCCACATTTCCATTCTTGCGGAGGTTGAACCAAAACACGGCGGAACCCTTAAGCAGTAGAGAGCGGATACATTAATATTTCTTAAATCATATATATATCTTATAGGCATGACCGTAGCCAGGCGTTGAAAATTAGTGAGGTCCAGGGGGTTTCTATAGAATTGTGCTATAATAACCCCTATTTACTTCTTATAGCACTTATATATCATTGCTATTTTTGTTGTTTTTGTTTGCTTCCACTGTCCTCATTTGTAATTCGCTTTGGATAAAAGCATCTAATAAATGAATAAATGTAAATGTAAATGCAAAAATAAATACAACTAATTATATACACTAACACTTGAAAAGAGACAGAAATTTAGATGTTGTAACCCTTTTGGTTAAGTGTGTGTCTTACATATTTTGATGGGATCCACATGGGTTCGAATCCACCTTTTGGCGAAATTTTTTCTCCCTTTTCAAATTTCAAATCACATCAGAAAAGCATTTATTTTCAAGAAAAATTTTGTAAATAAGCAAAAAGTTAAGGGTAGTTGTAGGGAGGGCTTGATTATCCAAAAAAGGTGGCATCCATTAAATTAGTCTCATTAAAATTATTATTGCATACTGTATTATAATATACTACAATACTGAGATGCAGATAATTGCCACTATTTGCAGTATAGTAGTATAAATAGCAGAAAATCTTGCTATTTTAACATAGTATTCATATAATCTATAGATATTTGCACTTAGTGTAAATAGCATATCACAAAAAATGCTGTGATATTTACACTTAGTGTAAACAGCCGCTCCTTTTTCTGATTAAAAGACTAATGCCGGTGATGCAATGTTGCCAGATATTGCTATTAAAATAAACAAAAACCTATAGCTTAATAAATCAAATTAAAAAAATTATTGAAAAATTGCAAATTAGTCAATCAGAGAACCAATTTTATTTTCAAACATGAAAAATTTACTGGTGACCTCATAGCTGGCTACGGCCATGCTGATAGATCAGTGATTTGGGGGAAGTCGTGGCCCAATGGTTAGAGAGTCGCAATTAAATGGTTGTGAGTTCGAGTCTCGGGCAGGTAGGAATCGTAGGTGGGGGGAGTGCATGTACAGTGCTCTCTCCACTCTCAATACCACGACTGAGGTGCCCTTGAGCAAGGCACTGTACCCCAACTGCTCCCTGGGCGCTGCAGCATAAATGGTTGCCCACTGCTCTGGGTGTCTGTTCACTGCTGTGTTTGTGCACTTTGGATGGGTTAAAAGCAGAGCACGAATTCCTACTCCCATACTTGGCTGTATGTCACGTCACTTTTTTATTTATTTGATGACTTACCTTTTTTGGTTTCAATACAACGCCAACATCAGGGAACACAGTGGCGCCCCCTATCTCCACATCACTCATCTACAGCAAGAGCATATCATTTATAGCTCAAAAGCATTGTACAATACAGGTAATGACCTTTTAAAGTAACTTATAATATTTACAACGGAATTTAGAGGGCTAAACTTACATAAATTAAGAACGTAGCAATCCTTCCATTCTCATAACCCTGTGAGATTAAACATTAAATGATCTTTTAATGATATGATTGGTTTAATATGTTATCAATCTCTATGAAATACAATTAACCTATTCAGTTGTAAAGCCTAAAAGAGAGCCATGGGTTCTCTCTGGGTTAAGGAAATGTGAAAGTCGTATAATTACTTATACATTTTTCATCAACAACATAAATTGCATACAGGCACAGTCAAAACATTAAAGGTGTTTTGGTGCAATTGGAAAGTCTCTTTAAAGGGTTAGTTCACCCAAATAGCAAAATTATGTCATTAATAACCCTCATGTTGTTCCAGACCCGCAAGACCTACGTTTATCTTTGGAACACAGTTTAAGATATTTTAGATTTAGTCCGAGAGCTCTCAGTCCCCCCACTGAAGCTGTGTGTACTGTATACTGTCCATGTCCAGAAAGGTAAGATAAACATCATCAAAGTAGTCTATGTGACATCAGAGGGGCAGTTAGAATTTGTTGAAGCATCGAAAATACATTTTGGTCCAAAAATAGCAAAAAATACGACTTTATTCAGCATGGTCTTCTCTTCCGTGTCTGTTGTGAGAGAGCTCAAAACAAAGCAGTTTGTGATATCTGGTTCAGGAATGAATCAATCAATGTAACCGGATCTTTTTGAACCAGTTCACCAAATCTAACTGGAATCGTTTTAAACAGTATCCCGGAGTAATTCATTTACTCAGACAGTACACTGACCGAACTGCTGTGACGAGAGAACTGAAGATGAACACTGAGCCGAGCCAGAACATGAACAACTTGTTCTCGAGTCAAGAACCGTTTCTCTCAGACGCGTCCGATTCGAGAACCTAGGAGCTGAAGATACTGCGCATGTGTGATTCACCGTGAACAGACTGACACACAGAGCGTCTGAACCGAACTGATTCTTTTGGTGATTGATTCTGAACTAATTCTGTTCTAGTGTTATGAGCGCGGGGTAAACCGAAGGCTTGAATCAAGGGCAAACATCGCCAATGACGACATTACGTTGAGCGCAAAAGGACCCGTGAACCGTTTTCTTCAACCAGTTTATTGAATCGAACTGTCCGAAAGAAGTACTGGTGATCCGAAAACCAATGCAAACGGTTCTTGACTCGGTGAACGAGTAATTATCTGGCTCGGCTCGGTGTTCATCTTCAGTTCTCTCTTCACAGCAGTTCAGTCAGTGTACTGTTTGAGTACATGAATTACTCCGGGATATTGGTTTGTTTTAACTCAGAGGGAGTGTCAGCTACATTAAAAAGTTAACAGCTTAAGTCATTTGTGGATTAATGAGTATTGGAGACGTGAACCGTTTAAAATGATTCAGTTCGATTTGGGTGAACTGGTTCAAAAAGATCCGGTTACATCGAATGATTCGTTCGCGAACCGGATATCACAAACTGCTTTGTTTTGAACTCTCACAACTGACACGGAAGAGAAGACAATGCCGAAAAAAGTCATAGTTTTTGCTATTTTTGGACCAAAATGTATTTCGATGCTTCAAAAAAATTATAACTGACCCTCTGATGTCACATGGACTACTTTGATGATGTTTATCTTACCTTTCTGGACATGGACAGTATACCGTTCACACAGCTTCAATGGAGGGACTGAGAGCTCTCGGACTAAATCTAAAATATCTTAAACTGTGTTCTGAAGATGAACTGAGGTTTCACGTGTTTGGAACAACATGAGGGTAAGTTATTAATGACATAAGTTTGCTATTTGGGTGAACTAACCCTTTAAGTAACGATAACCACATGATAATTTAACTCATAAGGGAAAGCAAATACTGTGGTGGCTTTATCTTACCAATTCATCATAATGTGGTTCATATCTGCCTCCAATCCCATAATTCTGAACCTGAAAAATTATTGAACCTCAATTGAAATGAAAAATGAATGTAAAACAACACTTAATATTTCACAAGGTAAACAGGTGTTAATCCGGTGAAGAAACCTTGTTGTTCACTGAAGTTTGATAATTGAGGTTAATATCAAATAAATATTTAATTATTTATTAAATAAATAAAAATATAATCTCAGTTCTCAAACCTATTATACTCTTTGGCAAAAACTACAAAAATCAAACTAAACCAAATAATATTTAGCAAGAGATTGTGACCAGGCTAGATTTAAGACATGCTTTGCAAAGCTTTGTTAAATTAGGACAGAGTTATCCTTAAAAGAGAGATGCTGTCTGCGGATCAACAGGTGATTTCTTTCTTACTGTGACCATACAAATAGGCTTTCAGCTGATTTCTTGGAGAGTCCTGTGATGTTTTCTATCCGCTGGCTGATACGAGCAACCACAATATTGTCTTCCATCAGAAAAACACTAAAAAACAAGGAATAATTTTTCAGTAACACTTCACAAGAAGATTTAATTTGTTGTTA
>NW_020523546.1:0-35633 GCF_003368295.1 Carassius auratus
GAAAAAGGGACTGGGATATTTAGCCTAAGATTTCGTTTCAGGACAACATGAAGGACTGATGAGGTGAACTGTCCCATTTACAACACGTTTCAATATCAGCCAGTAATAGAAATGCAAGCAGATAGCGTAAAACAATTGTAAAAGTTTGAAAGGTTTAAAAGTCACTTACTAAAATAAATAAAGTAAGTGAGTCGTCAAGCGCGCGTTCTATAGAAACTCAGTGCGCTTGACTATAAAAGTCACCTTCATTAGTTCTGGTGAGTTGCCATTTAAATGTGTTGTGTCACGCTGTCACACTGCCGTGGCGCAAAATGTTTGTTTCAAAGTTTACGTTTGACAGCCTCTAACGTCATAGTGGGAATACTTACAAATCCATAACCCCTGGACTTTCCAGTCTGTCTGTCGGTAATCACCACAGCTTCTTCTATTTCGCCATACACTTCAAAATATTTCCTTAGACTGGAATCCGTCGTATGATACGGAAGACCACCGACAAATATCTTGGTATAAGTGGTGTCCTTTTGGGTGGTATGCATCCTCACAAAAAAAGCTCAAGTGCAAAAAAATAATAATGATAAAAAATAAAAAAGGGAAAGTCGATAGTGCAATTTAGGATTGATAATGACCGTAGCACCCCGTTAATAGTCCGTTAAAATATTCACTAGAACTTACAAAAAGCGATTGCTGAGGAATATAAAACGCACGCTCGCAGATGGGTTTTAATGTCAGAGGTAGATTAATGTGGTAAGTAATGTGGAGCGGATTGAACCAAGGATCATCAGGTGGGTCAAACTCCTCTTCCAAACTGACGTGACTTCTAAAACGTGCGTGTGACCCATTCCTAAAAGCACCCGGTTAAACCACACCCAGAACACTTTGAGGGAACACGCCCACTCCACGCGCTGAACAACAGCTGGACGACGCACAAGGGGCATCTGTGTGCCATTGTTCAAGAACTGTAGACATTTCATACATATGTTATTTCAGGTAATGCATGTCGATTTGAGTGTGATAGGAAAAAAATACTCCAAATGCAATCTACTGCATGAAAACCCTATGAAACCAGCCTACAGACCCAGCTGGAAAATCAGCTGGAAACACTGGTAGTTTGAGATCTAAGAAAAATATAGGCTAGCTTCAGGCAAAAACTACACATGACAATAAAGATCTGTCAAAAATAAACTTAATTGCTAAATTAAAAAAGGCAGACACAAATTGGGTTAACACTTAACTCCATATGACCCAATAAATAAGAAAAGAACAAAAGAATGATTTAATCATTTAAAAAAAAATAAAAAATAAATAAAACACATTCCTTTGAGTTCTTTGTAGCATTTTTTGTAAATTTTTTGTATTTATTCTGGAAAAAAAGTATACAGCCTATATATAGGCTATATACAAACCCGATTCCAAAAAAGCGGGGACATTGTACAAACTGTACAAAGTGAGGCATTTTGAAATGTCATGCCAAATATTGGCTCACTTTGTATTTCATGAGAGCTACACATTCCAAAAAAGTTGGGGCAGGTAGCAATAAGAGTCCGGAAAAGTTCAATGTACATATAAGGAACAGCTGTAGGAACAATTTGCAACTTATTATGTAAATTTGCAACATGATTTGGTATAAAAAGAGCCTCTCAGAGTGGTAGTGTCTCTTCAGAAGTCAAGATGGGCAGAGGATCACCAAATTCCCCCAATGATGCGGCGAAAAATAGAGGAGCAATATCAGAAAGGTTTTTTCAAAGAGCAATTGCAAAGAGTTTGAATTTATTATCAAACAATGCATTAATATCATCCAAAGATTCTGGAATCTGGAACAATCACTGTGTGTAAGGGTCCAAGGCAGGAAAGCCATACTGGATGCCCGTGATCTTCGGGCCCTTAGACGGCACTGCCTCACATACAGGAATGTTACTGTAATGGAACACAACATGGGCTCAGGAATACTTCCAGAAAACATTGTCGGTGAACACAATCCACTCTATAGGTCAAAAAGAAGCCATATCTTAACATGATCCTGAAGTGCAGGTGTCTTCTCTGTGACAAGGCTCATTTAAAATGGACTGTGGTAAAGTGGAAAACTGTTCGGTGGTCAGACTAATATAAAATTTGAAGTTCTTTTGGAAAATTGGGACGCCATGTTATCTAGACTAAATAGGACATAGACAACCCAAGTTGTTATCAGCGCTCAGTTCAGAAGCCTGCATCTATTGATGGTATGGGTTGCATGAGTGTGTGTCTTGCATTTTCCAACATGACAATGCCAGACAACATGCCATACTGCATTAATTACAACATGATGGCAGCGTAGAAGAAGGATCCGGGTGCTGAAATGGCCAGCCTGTAGACCAGATCTTTCCCCCATAGAAAACATTTGGCGCATTTTAAAGAGTAAGATTTGACAAAGAAGACCTAAGACAGTTGAGCAACTAGAAGCCCGTATAAGACAAGAATGGGACAACATTCCTATTCCTAAACTTGAGCAGGCTTGTCTCCTCAGTCCCCAGATGTTTTGCAGACTGTTATATAAAGGAGAGGGGATGCCACACAGTGGTAAACATGGCCTTGTCCCAACTTTTTTGAGATGTGTTGATGCCATTAAATTTAAAATCAACGTATTTTTTCCCTTAAAATGACATTTTTGCTGTTTAAACATTTGATTTCTCATCTGTGTCTATTCTGAATTAACATTTGAAATTTGAATTTGAAACTTCCACATCATTGCATTTTGTTTTTTATTCACCAATTTGTACAGTGTCCCAACTTTTTGGGAATTGGGTTTTATATATATATATATATATATATATTATATATATATATATATATATATATAATATATTATATATATATATATATATATATATATATATACATATAATTATATATATATATTATATTATGTTCTGTAATATTTAAAAAAAATGTGTTCAGTGGTCACCATTTGATTAGAATTATTTTCACCGGCTTTAATACATGACATACAATAACATGAATTTGTAGAAATATGCATACTTCAGGACATAGCTGCTATTTATTCCAACATCAAATTAAAATCAGTTAATAATTAATGAAAAGTATAATATAGCATTCTAACATTTCCTTGACATATGAAAGGCGCATCTTTACAACAATCACCGACAATTACAACTGCTGATGACAGACCATCCCAATCTCCTTTAGCACATAAAGAACAGACTATTTTCTAGGTCTCCATATAATTGGGAGGAAACATGATATGTCACCAGGTAAATTATTAAACAGCCTTCTCATTTAGACCATACAACTTCCAAAGCACTTGGGTGATGGAGTTTTTGTGGAAGCTTGCAACCCGAGAACTAGCCTGTGTAGTGTGACCCGCCAAGCCATGTGGAGATCCTGACGCCCGTGGATGGATAACTGAGGCTTTATATAAAAATATCAGGTAGGAACTCGATCTAGAGCATCCATGAGTCAACTAATTTATTCATGCCGGGCCACACGCTCATTAAGCTGCGAGTGGAGGCGCTGTGAGGGAGATGGCTTTGTGTTTCAGCACAGTTACAAAAGGAGGCCTATCCTCTTTCAGGCATTTGTCTACATTTACCTACAAGACATTGACTTGCACAGTTTTATGGGCAACCACTGAATAACTTGATTAGCAATCAATTTAATAAAATTTGCATCAAAAGGAATATTCCGGGTTCAGTTGACAAAGCTTAACTGACAGCATTTCTGAGATAATTACCACCAAAATAATTTTTCTATAAAAAAGCAAAAAATCTAAGGTTTCTGCAAGGCATTTACATTGAAAGTCAAAGGGATAGGATATAGGATTCAAAAGCAGAAATGTGAAGCTCTTTTTATAAAAGCTCTCACATTCATTTTATGCTAAAACTTTAAACTTGGTAAAATTGGTATTGTTATTTTTTTACAGCTGTTTTAGGAGTTATGTTGTCATGGCAACAAAGTTGAAATAAATTACACAGAAAAGTTTAACATGCTTCCACTAAAATCATGTTACACCAGTGTTTTTTCTTCATAAATAGTTTTTTGTTATTTTTTATTTTCTTTTTCAAAGTTACAGTAATTTTGTCATTCTTATTAGTTTTTCTTTTCAAATGTGTCTTTATAGGTTTATTAATATTTCAGTTTTAGTTTAGTTATTTTAGCACATCAAGTTAAACTAAATGAAAATTTGAAATGTTGCCTTGGAAAAATATTTTTTTTTTAATTTCAGATAAATTAATATAAGTAATGAACATGAATATATATTTATGGATTCCATTCCATTTTAAATGCCATATTTCTTTTTTTGTTACACCTTAAAGTACTGTTGATCGAGCTTAACTTGAACCCTTTTTCTTGAACTCAGAATTTTCCATAAAGTTAATGGATATAACCTGTCTTGTTAGTTCTTCTCCTTTTCAAGTTGGGTTACACTAATGGAATAGTTTATAATAGACTTAATGCTGATTTTGCAGGGTAAACAAAAAGAACGAGAGACTACAGAGATTTTGGAGAGCCCTCACACAATCCACCTGTCAAACACAGTCACTCACTCTCACAAACACACATTTATGGCCTTCAGAGGTCATAGGTTTTAGCGAACAGCTGACGACTCTGAAAGCCACACAAGTCATAAAAGGTTATAACCGTATACTTCGTTTATTTGGATAAAGTCTGGTGAAATATAGTTATGCTGTACATATTTTTTAGTGTTTGAGTCCGTGATGCTGATTTTTATATGCCATCATATAAGCCTGTCTAAGAAGAGCCAGTTTGACTGCATAACTGCTTTGATAGAGGGGGCATTTTCAAATGTAACAGGTGGGACCTTTGGGAATGTCAGTGCAGGCAGACAAATCACTGGCAGCTGTAACAGCACACACACAAGTACAAACACACACACCCTCTCTCTCTCTCTCTCTCTCTCTCTCTCACACACACACACACACACACACACACAACAGATGACGTTTTTTTTTTTTTTTTTTTTTAAGGTATCTTGTTTTATTTAATTAGCAAATTGCAAGAGGCCTAGTTACTTAAGACAGTTAAACCATCATAATTACAGAGATAACATGCAAAGAAAACAGCAGAGAGCCATCTCAGACTTCCGCTGTTCCCAAGACAGAAAACAAGTCCCCATTTCAGCCTACTACATAAGCTAAGTAGCGCCACCTTGTGGACAGCCATTTACCTTCATTGGAAGGTAAATAATTGCAACTGAGTGCTTAAAAGAATATATTGATTTTTGGAAAAAATATCTCACAGATTATTCTAATAACTGATTGCATATAAAAATAGTTTACATGATAAACTGTACATAAAAGGTTTGGGGTTGGTAAGAAATGAATGCTTTCATTCAGCAAGGATGCATTAACTTGATCAAAAGTCACAGGAGAGACATTTACAATGTTACAAAAGATTTCTATATCAAGCAAATGCTGTTCTTTTGACATTTCCATTTATCTAAGAATCCCGGGTAAAATGTATCATGACTTCCAAAAAGAAGATTAAGCCGAATATCTGTTTTCAACATGGATAATAATAATAGGAAATGTTACTCGAGCAAATAAATCTTAGATATATGTTCTATTTTTACTGTATTTGGAAACAAATAAATGCAGGCTTGGTGAGCACAAGAGACTTTTATACAAAAACATTAAAAAATCTTACTTGCCTCAACCTTTTGAATGGTGTATGTTTAGTACAAGAATAATGTTCTTAAGATTCAAGACCTATGAGCACTATAAAAGAAATATCTCATTGGCAACATATATATCATGCTGAATTATCATTCCTTCTAATCAATGTTCTGCTAGCTACAAAATGATTGCATCAACCTGTTTACACTTATTAGGCACATATTTCCATTTCTTTTTCTATATAATAATGTAAAACCCAAGGTCAGAATTTGATCTGAGCCATACCCTGTATTAAAATAAACAAGATTAATAATGTGAATAACATGTAAAGTGCATGTGCAACTCTAAGAATGTAACTTAACTTGACTAGATCAAGCTGCTTCTGGACGTATGGCTCAGTTTATCCTGCATGTGTCATTCTGAAACACACATAAGCAGCAGGTCTAAAATCCCTCATCTGTGCCTTCAGTCTGTTGGAGTCTGGAGCTGGAGTCATTTTCCAGTTCTGGGGAATCAGTAAGCCTCAGGTGCTCAGACTCTCCATTGATTGGCATCTGTAGGTGTTTGGTTCTGGTTGGGACAGGAAGCTGTTCAGAATGGAGCAGTTCCGTGGGGTCGAGTTCCCCCTCTGCAGTCACTGGGGCAGTGACACGCGGCCGCGCTGATTTAATCCTCAACCTGTGTTTCAGGTCCTGCTCTTTCTCCTAAAACAGATGTTTCAGCTAATCGCAGCTACAAACAATTAGATCAAATACAGTGTACTGAATATTACCTGAGGGATTTAAATTCATTAAAAGTGAATGAATGATAAATGTCATTTGGTTCTGCTTCACCTTTCTCCTCTCCTCCACTTGTCTCATCTTCATCTCAATGTCTTCCTTTCTGGTGACTTCTTGTTCTTTGCGAATTTTCAGTGACTCTAGCCGAGCGGGTGGCCTTCTCTTTGGCTTCTCAGCATCATCCATCTAACAGACATTATACATTTTTGTTGAAATTATCATGCATACACACACAATATGAAATTTTTATTACAGATTTTCCTTCTATTGAAGGAATAGTCAACTAAATGTTAGAGTGGATTAAAGACTAAAGATCATTATCAAACTAAATAAACTCCAAAAAGGGTGATCAGGACCACAACCCTGTCTTGTATCAAAGGGTTTATTTTGGAATTATGATCAACTAAATAAAAAAAAAGTTAGTTGCCAGTAACAATGGTCAAATACACAGTATAGAGCTCATTACACAAAAAGATTTGTATTTTAGAGATTCTTGTAATAATAAATGATTATAAGCATGCAATAAATAAATAAATAAATAAATAAATAAATTCCAATGCAATGCGTAATTCAAAATACAGGTAAAATCATTAAGAAATATTCCTTTATATTAACACTCTACCCTTTTTTACAGACTTTTTATATTAACACTCTGCCCTTTTTTACAGACTTTTCTTAAAATGTTGTTTAATGTGAGAAAATGTAATATTTGAGACATTATAGCAGCTTTATTTAATGCTTTTTATATTTCAGGATTTATACTTTTCAGCCCTCACCATGATGTCGTAGGCTTCCCCACTTCCTCCCTGTCTTGGCTGAGCTGGAATTATTCCTTGAACCAGCAGTTGCTCCAGGATCTCACTGGACTCAGGCCTCTCTTCACTTTGCTGGGCCAGTCCAGGACTCTGGGCTAGATTTCACACAACGTGTAGGTCAAAATAATCATTAGATTCAGTTGATTTCCTACATTCTATTTGATATGTTTATTCCATTTCAGCTTTCCTCTGCACTTTCAGTCAGCAGTTTTTGGTTCATTTAAAGTGAAATAAAATCAAGCTGTCCTAGAATTTCGATCTAACCTTGTAGCGGTGGCAGCATTCTAGGTACAGATCCAGGTAGAACCGATGGCTCTGCTGCATCTAGACTGACCCCGCTATCGGTGGTCATTTTGGACACTGCAGAGTCACCACGAGAGCCTCCCTGAGCCACAACAACCTCCAGAGTTTCGCTCTACAAAATAAAAGCAAAGTCAGATATAAGTCTTCATATAATAGAACATTGACAGCCTAAATTGTCAGCCTGTCATATAGTTTATCTGTTCTGTTGGCTGTTTTTTTTAAAGGATTTAGGAATGTGAAACCAGGCGAAATCAGCTCAGACCAGCTAAAGCATTTTGTTTTGTTTAATTATTCATCTAATTCACATAATATAGACTATTAAATATCACAGCTGAGGGAAAAAACCAATTATCTTCATCAGTTTCCTCATTTGTTTCAACATATTATAACCACTACCGACTCGTTTATTAATTCATGTTCGAAATCATAAATCGAATAACAAAAAGACTACAGCTGACCTCATTTCCGTTCAGACTGTTCGGTTTCACGGGTTCAACCACCGTGATTTTGGAGCTCCCACAGCCCATGTTTATCGCTCAGGACAGCGCGAGCATTCAGCGCGGCTCCGGAACTCTTTGATCTGTGTCAAGTTCTCATACACTGTCGCATTCCAACACATGAGCTAAGAACTCGCAACCATCGTCGTCATGGACTCTCTGCGTTGCTACGATTCGTTGCTACAATAAATCTGACCCCTTTCCAGAGGTCATGTAACCTGTTAGGTTGCCTTGGCTTTGCGCTAGTCAATAATAAAACACGCGTTTATACTGGTAATTGATTATTCAAATAAAAGTGGCATCAACATTACTCAGTTAATTTGTCACTATTCATTAGAATTAAACCAAACAGTTAACTTTTAATTATATATATATATATATATATATATATATATATATATATATATATATATATATATATATATATATATATATATATATATATATATATATATATATATATATATATATATATGTTTGCTATAAGTAGCAAAATGTATAGTTTCTGTGTGGTTAAATGTTTCAAACACAGATACTTTAAAAAAATTGTTTACATATTAATTCTAATCAGTTTGCCTATGGTCAGTTGGCCATCTGGATCCCTTAGGCACCCTTATATTATATTATATTATATTATATTATATTATATTATATTATATTATATTATATTATATTATATTATATTTTTTATTTATTTATTTATTTTGCATAGGCAAGGCATGTTTATTTATATAACACATTTCAATGGTAATTCAAAGTGCTTTACATAAAATAAAAGAAAATAATAATAACAAATATACGGAAGTTCTAAGAGTTATAACGAGAAAACAAGAAGAAAAATATTATAATGCATGGCCACTTAGAACTTTCGTACAAATAATCACAACATTAAAACAAATAAATAAAAACGGCAAATGATTTAAAAACTGATTTAAAGACTTAAAATAAATGTAACACAGTTAAGATAGAAAATTGTTATACATAAAATATAGTGCATATAATGTATTATAATTTTAGTGCATATAATGTATACACAATTTTCTTTGAGAGTAATATTTATATGTATACATAAATGTTTTTTTTTTCATCAAATCTAGATCTGATTTACAATTATTTTTTTACATCTTTGTATGAGTGTTGGCAATAATCCACATAGTCTGATGAGTCAGACCTATAATTGGTGGGCTGGGTGTCTTTTATGGTTGTAGTTGAGGAAAGGTGACTAGGTGACATATAATGTGTAATAGAGATCTGTCAAGCCATGGCCAATTGTTTTATGACAGGTATGTAATTAAATGTAGCCAACACATCATCAGTAAATTTCCAGTAAATGTAGCCAACACATCAAATAAAAAGGAAATAAAAACACTGGCATATGAACTGCATGTCCAATGGGATTATTATGGTCCATTATGTGGCGCACACACACACACACACACACACACACACACACGTTTGTTTTTGTGAAAAGTGGGGACATCCCATAGGCGTAATGGTTTTTATACTGTAGAAACTGTATATTCTATCGCCATTCACCAACCCTACCCCTAAACCTAACCCTCACAGGAAACTTTGTGCATTTTTACTTTCTCAAAAAACCTCATTCTGTATGATTTATAAGTGTTTTGAAAAATGGGGACATGGGTTATGTCCTCATAAGTCTCCCTCTCCTTGTAATACCTGTGTCATACCCATGTCATTATACAGAGTTGTGTCCTGATATGTCACAAAAACATGCCCACAAACACACACACACACACATATAGGCTAACTTGAAAATTCCTCCCATTATAACATAAAGAAAGACAAAGAAAGAAAGAAAAAGAAAGAAAGAAAAAAGAAAGAAAAGCTTTAGATTCAGATTATTTAAACTGATTTTAGATCGGACTGAAATAGATGAAGAACAACAGAGAACATCTCCAATGTGAACTTCAGAAGTAGATCCGCTTCACGCGAGCGCGCATTCAGACCAGAAGATGGTAGTCTCGCTCATCTTTTCTCCAGTCAACGCCCACGAACCCTGAACGAACCCGCCTGAAACAAAGCTCTGCAAATGGGAGAAGCTCTTATAACATCCTGCTTTTACCCAGCCAATGAAGTTGCCAGAAATAGGGCGGTAATAACATCTCGACCCACTCAACTTCAGCGAAATTCTGTCAGAGAAACTCGGCGCTGGCGGAGTGGAGTGTCTTCTGGATCCGTTGTAAGTTTGGATGAGACCAACCATGGCGCCCAATCAGGGTTCCAGGATGCTCAGTAAAGATGACGCGAATTGTAAACTTCACTTTCGGATGATAAACGAGCAACAGGTGGAGGATATCACCATCGATTTCTTCTACAAACCGCATACCATCACTTTACTGACGCTCACCGTTGTCAGCATAATGTACTTTGCGTTTACGAGGTAAGTAAACAAACAGCAGGTTTACGGCAGGACACTCCTGTCAGCATGGCAACGGCAATTCAGAGCGCGTGACAGCGTTCAGTCAAGCCGACTGCATCAGCTTAAATAGTTTAAATGGAATTAAGATATTTTGTTAGAATGTTGCCAACGCAGATTAGGTTAACAACTGCTTTAAATTATTTGAAAACCTTAAATATTACACTAAGCTCATTAAAAATAGTTTTCATTATATTTATATTGTTGTTTTCAAAAACTAAAACTAATAAAATTATTAAAACTTTAACCAAAATGAAAATGCAAATACAAAATATAAATAATAAAAACTAATAAAAATACTGACAATAGTATCTTCCTTTTACTATACTGGTCTGTCTTATTCTCCATTTGCCACACACACACACACACACGCCCACCAGAGTCTGGTGACAATGTGAAAGGTTAGAGTTCTGTGATGTAATAATCATGGCTCTGATATGTCATCTGAACCTCGTGTTTTCATTGTTTTCGTGCAGGGATGATGGTGATTCTGATAATAACCTGCGTGTGGGTCTGCTGCTGGTTGGCTCTTTCTTTCTTGTTATCAGTGTTCTTGCCTTCCCCAACGGTACAATAATTGTTAATTTGCTTCTCAGTAGTATTACATACTTTTTAACTGGATGCAAATTGACTTTTGCCGAGTGCTTTCACTGCAGGAAATTTCTGTCATTATTAACTCACACTCATGTCTTTTCTTCAATGGAACACAAAAGCAAATATTTGTAGTAGAATTTCCAAGCTACACTTTTCCATACAATACGTTCATAGGAATGACATGAAAATGAACTGTCCATTTAACAAGTTTTATGTCCCTACTAAATATATATGTCTTTCATTGGATTAAAAACATCTTTTAGGTCCTTTCACAAGACCTCATCCTGTTATATGGCGCATGGTTTTTGGTGAGTGACTGTTAACAGTCTCTTCTTGTGTATCAGCGGCTGAGTTGACTCAACGTCCAACACCTGGATCTATTGGCACTTTTCAGGTCTCAGTGTCCTTTACTTCCTCTTCCTGGTGTTCCTCATCTTCCTGAATTGGGATCAAGTGAAGGCGCTGTTGTATTGGCTGGACCCCAATCTACGTTACGCCACACGAGAAGCAGATGTCATGGTGAGTGATATCCAAAAAAACTAAATTCATCCTTTTGTGAGAGGCTATAAAGTTTTTTGTCATCAATAAAACCATCACATCTTATACTCTTTGTTGCTGTAGGCCAACATTTTGTGTTTATATAAACAGTAACAAATCTGTACTAGCAGTTCAAGTCATTATTTATTTTCTCACTTCTCAACTGGTCTGTCCTATGTTTTCTGCAATCTTTGATCTTGTTAAGTTCATCCGGTACTTTCAGGTAATTTTCCTGATTCCCATAATTATAATTCATTTACAAACCAATATAAAAAGTCTGTTGCTGATGCATAATTATTGAACATTTAATTAAGGCAAGTTAAAATAAAAAAAAAATAAAGTGCATCCTTTTTTATACAATCTGTGATTTCCTGTATAATGTCATCTTTGCCTATAGCCGTATAGCTGAAACCCTCCCTTCAGTGTGTGTGTGTGTGTGTGTGTTTCTAATCCGGTGAACTATGATTAATCAGTGTAAAGAGATAATGCCAGCTTTCTGTAAGAGGTTTCTATGTAGCTCAGAGGACGGCCTGACTGCGGACATCCAGCCAATAGGATTATTTGAATCTGTCCATTGACATCAGGCTCCATGTCATTCACTGTATCTAATTCGCCCCTAATTTGTGTCAGTTTTTATTTTCATTAATTTGTAAAATTTGTGAAATTTGTTTCTTGAAAATAAAAGGCTTATATAGCCCTTATATGTCGTATAGCCAATAAAATAATCTATAGTGTAAATAATTATTATAATTTTACTATCTAATTTTACTATCTAATTGTTTAATTTTGTTTTAATTATTTATTTATTTTATCCCAAATTGTACAGGAGTATGCCATAAACTGTCACGTGATTACATGGGAACGCATCCGGAGTCATTTTGACATTTTTGCCTTTGGTCATTTCTGGGGCTGGGCAATGAAAGCTCTACTCATCCGCAGCTACGGCCTCTGCTGGACCATCAGCATCACATGGGAGCTCACAGAGGTAATGCATTTTATATATTTAAACTATTTAAATGTCAAACGTTTGGGGGCAGCTTGATTTTTTTTATTTCATGTTTTTTTAAGAAGTCTCTTGTGCTCACCAAAGCTGCTGATTTGATCAAATAAATACAGTAAAAACTGTTTAAAGCTCCATATATAAATGTTTTTGGATATGGTTTGACACCATGAGTGGGTAGATGTCTTTCCCAATCGAATGCCTTAGAAAATAAGCAGCTGCTTATGCAATAGTACTGATTACGCAATTTCCTCGTAACGCCATACTTAATCTGTAAGAATTAATTTAAAGGAAATATGACTAAGTGTTCTTTGATTAAGGAAATAAAATAGAAAATCACAGTTTGAGGTAAACCCTTCTAGTATCCTATTGAGTATAATTTTTATAATTGACAGATTTATTGTTTGAGTCGTGCCTATTATTATTATTATTATTATTATTATTACTGTTGACATCATTATATAAGCTGATGCCTAATATTGTAGCAGTGAAAACCGCCTGGATTGTTATATAGGGCACACCACCACTTGTTGCATTATATTTCTCTCTTCTCTCTCTTTCTTCCTCATTCAGTTGTTCTTCATGCACCTCCTGCCAAACTTTGCAGAGTGCTGGTGGGATCAAGTCATTCTTGACATCCTATTGTGCAACGGAGGGGGCATTTGGCTTGGCATGACTGTGTGTCGCTTTTTAGAGATGCGTACCTACCACTGGGCCAGTATCAAGTAAGCTCTTTTTATTAATTCTCTTTTAAATTCATCTGGGGCTGTTCCCCATGAAACCAACATTTGTTCCAACATTAGCTATCTGTGTTAACTCCAAACCTGTTTTGCGCTACATTCTTGTTGGATCATCTGATCCAGGGTTTTTATGAGGTAGTGTACAAGGATGTTCGTGTGTCTAGGATTATTGTAAACAGGTCGTTTGTGTGTTGTGAATGTGTTCAGGGATATCCACACCACCACAGGCAAGCTGAAACGGGCTGTTTTGCAGTTCACTCCGGCCAGCTGGACGTATGTGCGCTGGTTTGACCCCAAATCCTCTTTTCAGAGGGTGGCTGGAATCTACCTCTTCATGATAGTATGGCAGGTGTGTGATGCTACAGAAATCTACTTGATGGTGATTGTGATCTAAAATATAAGTAGTATGGAAAGCCTCTCAGTTTACGCTACATTCAGGTTTAGTATGTTGGATATGAACCGAACCAGCAGTGTGAAAATTTACTTTAGCCATGATTTTCCAAACTGGGGGCATTTAAATTATAGTCACAGTGAGAAAATGAGTGTTGATGATAATTAAGATTTCATTAGGATTCCATTATGTATTTTTAATGAGAACCTTAATAATCTAGCTTGACAGAAAATACTTGTTTAGCCTGCTTATTGCGACAAAACTGCATATAAAGATTCCAATCAAAGTGCTCAACGCAGGTGCTCAGCCACAAAATATTTCAAACAGGAAAATCAAAGATGTTTCAATCTGGTCATCATCAGGTCTGATAAAGAGCTTTTATGCACGAAACCTTTTCTTGTTTGACAAAACTGCATATCCCATCTTTTGCTGTGATTATATAGAAAACCATTATTTTTTTTATATTTGATTTTTGTTTTATTATTTTAATATATTTTAAAATATAATGTATTCCTGTGATGGAAAAGCTAAATTTTCGTCAGCTTTTACTCCAGTCTTCAGTGTCACATGATCCTTCAGAAATTATTCGATGTTGATTTGCTACTCAAAAAAAAAAAACTTTTCTTACTAATATTATTATCATTGTTGAAAACATGATTCATACCTTTGTGTAAACCTTAATACCATTTTTTTTCTGGATTATTTGATGAATAGAAAGTTTAAAAGAAAAGAACAACATTTATTTGAAATGGAAATCTTTTGTAACAATGTAAAAGTCTTTACTGTCACTTTTAATCAATGTACAATGATCAATATAATGCATCCTTTCTAAAAAAAAAAAAACTATTAATTTCTTTAAAAAATTTAACTTAATGAACACTAGTGTAGACAAAGCATCACTTACACACCTAATGTACCCTAAACAAATATTCAGTTTAATTGAAAAACAGCAAGAAATATAAAATTGTTCAATACATTCATTTGGGCTTAAACAAACAGAAGCAGACCACAGTATGTATCTTTTTGATTCTTTGGGTTTTCACTCACGTTTGTCCTGTTTTTTTTTTTTGCTCTCCTACAGCTCACAGAATTGAACACATTTTTCCTGAAGCATATCTTCGTATTCCAGGCCTCTCATCCTCTCAGCTGGTGCCGGATCCTCTTTATTGGGATCATCACTGCCCCCACAGTTCGGTAATGTTCCAGCGTAATCCCTTGAAATGAACCTTTCTTTGTACTGGTACATCTCACCCGACCGAACAATACTAAGAAATTTCCCTTTATTTTTGCTCTGGCCTCGTTTTGCTTATCTAGAGATCAGGATCATTATCTCTTCAAAATCTGATGTACTAAAGCAAAGTCTTTTGAGAATGAGAATGCTATTTCTTCAAAAACCAGTTATATTTATTTATTGAAATGCTTTATTTATTGTGGCGTGTGATCCGATGATCCAGAAACATCAACACAGAAATGCTGTTTTTCCAGCCATATAGTCATTCTAAATTAATATTTTCATTTTGGATAGTGAAGTTTGGCTGATGTTTTATGCCAGAGGTGTTGAATTATTATTATTTTTTTTTTATCATTTGCATTTAGGCAATACTATGCATATCTAACAGACACCCAGTGCAAAAGAGTAGGAACACAGTGTTGGGTGTTTGGGTAAGTATGTTTATTTATCTAATGCAAACGTTCTATGTAATATCTGTCAAAATAAGGATTTGTAGAAGTCATATTAATAGTAAAGCCAGTGGTTTTTCCAGTTTAGATGTTTTGGGACTTATAATCAGCAACAGATGATGACTTATAGGGTTAGTTCTTCAAAAATGAAACTTTTGTCAAAATTGACTCACACTTATGGCATTCCAAACCTGTATGAATTGTGTGAAACATAAGGAACACATTTGTGGAGCACATTTTGAGCAGCTTACATTGACAATGAAAGTCAGTGGGCTCCAGTGTTGTTTTGGACCTCGCTCACTTTCAGTGTGTAAACAAAAACATTTTAAAATATTTTCTGCTGTGTTCCGCAGTACAAATAAAATTACACTGGTTCTGAGAGACATGACAGCGTTTTCATTTTTGGGTGAACTTAGCCCTTCTACATAAAGACTGTGTCATGAAATTATTCTGTCTGTTTTTGAACTTATCTTTCTGAAAATACAGTGATATAGATACTCAGACATATAATACATAGGTTTAGTTCCATCCTGCCACAGCTGGTTTTGTTAGAGTCAGGTGATTTGTGTCCTGTTTACCAGACAATCTCACTTTTTCCATTCTATTCCAAACAATGCAGGTATTTTCTCTTGGCTTTAAGCTCCAGGTCTGATGACTAGAGTTAACAAACCTCACTTTTGTATTTGTAAGTGCTACAAGTCTAAAATGCTCATAGAGATTTGCCATTGTGCATTAAACAAAGTTATGTTTATTTATTTGTTTTTTATATTGAAAGAGCGTTTATTTACATGGTTTCACAAAACCTGAAAGATGTTCCGTGGTGCTAAAAGTATTTGATACTTTTGAACGCTTAAAGGGATAATTTAACTATAAATTAAAATTGTCATTTACTCACCCTCATGTGTTTCCACAAGTGTGAAAGCTTTTGTCTTATTTATAGAAACGAAACAAAAAATACCACTTAGTTTGATATATTGTTATGCAATGTAACGAAATTCATACATTTAAATTTTTCGGGTATTGCATTTATGAGTGTGTGCTTCTGTTCTTCCTTTTAGGGCCATTGCTTTCCTGGAAGCTCTGGCTTGTATCAAATTTGGACAAGACTTGTTCTCTAAAACACAGGTTCTTTATGTTGTCCTTTGGCTTTTGTGTTTGGTGAGTTTTGGTGAAAACAGTATCACTATTATTATATATTTATTAATTTATACAAAATAATTCATGAATTTATTTTTTTATATTACTATCTTTTAAAATAAAATTTGTTTTAGAGATGTGTTTAGTGTTTTTCTTAACAGATAGTCAAACCTTAACAAATATTGCTGTACTTTGACTATTATTCAACAGTTGATTATGTTTGTTTATACATCTGTAGTTTGCCCTGAACGTTTACAGATTAAAACCTGTGTTTCTATTAACTAAATACAGTGGGGGATTCAGAAGTCTAAAACCACATTGAAAATCTGAGATTCAAAATCTCATTTAAAATATTCAGAAGTACAGAAATGTTTAAAATTCAACTTTATTTAAAAAGCTAATTACTGGATCACGTGCAAGGGAAATAGACCAAATACTATGAATTTTGAATCCCACTTTATGTGTGGTGAAGTCTCATACATTCTCTCTCTTTCTCTTGCCACCTTCCAGGCTTTTATTACTTTACTCTGTCTGTATGGAATGATTTGGTACGAGCAGAATTATGGGAGGAGACTGAAGGTAAAGGACCATATTTATTTGTCTGTTACAATAACTTGATATACTGAGAGATACTACGGTCCTTAATTAAAAACTGTAGATTCTTCAGCAAGAATATAAATCTAGTTCAGTCAACTGATCATTAAAAATTTGACAGAATTTACATTAGATTCATCCCAAGCAGAGTGCAATTATGAATTAGCTTTTAATGAAAGTAAACACATTCGTACAGGCAATGGTCAATAAACAGTAACAGGGTTATCAGAGATGAGACAAAGGCAGAACAACAAGACAGGCGAGTGATCGGGGCTGGCAGCAAGTAGAGTAAACAACAGTTTAAAAAAACAGGCCAGGAGAGTCAAAAAGGCAGGCAGCGAAGAATCCAAAACACAGGACTCCACAAGAGAAGATGACAACACCCAGAAATGTCAGTCAGGGCAGAACAAGACTTCACAAAGAGTTGGTGTGAGGCAGAGGCTTAAGTAGTCCCATAAACAAGCATCAGGTGATCTCATAATCAAAGTCTGGTACGGGCTGATGGGAAATGGAGTTTGATGGGAAAAGTCACAACTCAGGTGATGGCGACCTCTGGTGATAATAAAGGGGGAACCACAGAGGAGAAAGTCACAATTGAGGTGTTAATAATTTGCTCTGGTGTGAAATTTATTTTCCTGGTTTGTGCTGTAGACTTCACATATTGATAAAATGACAACTCTCTTAACTTTGACAGAACATTGCAGACTGTGACGACAGCACCATTATTGACACGTATGACAACATTCTTGAAACTTCCAAAGGTAACATGCAATCTGATTTGTTTTAGAGGGTTTGTCAAATGACCGTAAATATCTAGAAGTTGAATGTTTAAAGAAGATTTGTGACAGGCAATTTCCTTTCAGTATTTTTAAATTTTCTTCCCTGTAGATTAAAATAAAAATAAAATAATTGTACTATGATATTAAAGGGATTGTTCACCCAAAAATGATATTTTGATGTTTATCTGCTTACCCCCAGGGCATCCAAGATGTAGGTGACTTTATTTCTTCTGTTGAACACAAACTGAGATTTTTTACTGAAATCGTTTTACTTAAGTCTGTCAGTCTTATAATATAAGTGGATGGGAATCACGACTAAAACATACAATAAAAAAACGACAACAAAAAAAACATCCAGAAACAAAACCAAATGAAAGCCTGCAGCTCGTGATGATACACTGATGTGTAAAGACACAAAACGACCGGTCTGTGGTGTTAATATACTTATAAATCTGCGATCCATCATAAAAGAAGAAGAAGAAGAAGATTCCTCACATGCCTGCTTGAGAATGCACTCAGGAGGACGCGCTTAGGAGAGCTCTAACAGTTTGCACATTCTGTGAATCAGAAGTAAAAACATTATAAATACTGTTCAGTTTCTTGCACAGACAGATCGTTTTGTGTCTTTACACATCAATGTATCGTCACGAGCCGCGGGGTTTCATTTAGTTTTGTTTGTGTGTGTTTTTGTTTTGTTTTATTGTATGTTTTAGCCATGATTCCCATCCACTAACATTATAAGACTGACAGACTACAATATTTTTTGTTAAAAATCTCAATTTGTGTGCTACTAAAGAAACAAAGTCACCTACATCTTGGATGCCCTGGGGGTAGGCAGATAAACATCAAATTTTCATTTTTGGTTGAACTATCCTTTTAAGACCATATTAGGACCGCTTGAGATTTATGTACCCCTCAAATATCTGAATAGCATTTAATCTGGGTTTAAATCTTTATTTAACACCAAAATGTATTCTTACATAATCACTACTATTAGCAGAGAAGAACTCCAGTAGTAATTCCACTTCATCACGGAGAAGAAAAGGAGGCTCTGGAAAAAACAAAACAATCAATGGAACAAGCGGCAAGAAGTGACCACAGCTAGATTCAGTGGACCACAAGGGGTTAAAGAAAGAATATGTCATAAGCGGATGAATAGAGGTTAAGTGGTTAGCTGGGTTATAGTGTGCAGACACAAGAAGCGGTTCTATAAACAAGAGGACACATTCCAAACCACAAGCCTCTGTCTTTACTATATACACTAGTTTTTATTTTCATAGCACTTGGAAGGAAACGATGATTTGTGGTATGCCAGGATTATGGGAAATGACACAATGCACACTTTCCAGTAGCACTGATGTGGCTCTCATATTTAAAAATGTTGGAAGTGTCTGAGCCGGCGAATGTTTGCGATGGCCCTCCTAATGAAATGAGCTCAATGCTGCCAGGCTTTCTGTAAAACATGAAGGGAGCGTTATTGAGCTCTGATGATTTCATACAACCAGTATTGTTAATACAGACCAAGCCCTGTCTTAAATTTTGCACATTTTACTTTAATCAGTGAATGTTTTGTTGACACATAAGCATTGATCAGGGTAAGAAATTGTACGCATCATTTCATTGTGAGCTTAAAAGCGAGCTCTACTTGTTATAATGTAGTATGATCTTGGCACAGCTGTTCCATTATCACAACATTTACAGTTTTTCAGTCTTCTATTTGCTCTTTTAAATTAACACTTCAGGGTTGTTGATGGAGAGGCCTTTTGCATTAAGAGCTGTTGATTTACTTAAATGTAATATGATTCAGCTTTTTTGGCATCATGTAAAGGTGGTTTAGAAATTATTACATAGTGTTGTGTCAAAATGTGTTGTCATTTTTTTCTATACTTTTATAGTTATTGCTTTGTATATTAACTTTTGTGGAAAGATTAAATCTGTGTATGTGGGCATGTACATACATTTCTGTGTGAGACCTTCAAATGACTATGCATTTGTACCTCCAGATTTTTTAAATAGCTGTAATTTTTGCTAAACCTACATTTAAGATTTTTTTTGCTGGTTTTTTAGGCAGGAATGCTTTTTTTTCATGGGTTATTAATACTAAATCGTAGCCTATGCCTGTATTACTACCACTTTTTTTTTGCTTTTGCTTTATTTAATTCTGTTTTCATGGACCAAATTGTTGAGCAATACCCAAGCTGTTAGTTATGGTATACCCTATAACATCAACATCTAAAAATAACTGTTAAAATTTTAGTTATGAATTTTGTATGCATCTGCAGTTTTGGAAGGTGACCAAGAGTCTGCATAAAATGTGAAGTCAAACTAGAATCCACCACAGCAGTGTTCTCATATCTAATTATTTAATTATTTGTGATAATCAGGAGCAATGAGGCATATTTGTTTTAGTTCCTATATGTGGGGGGAATATAACTGTATATGTTGTTGTTGTTGTTGTTGTTTAAGAATTTTGCAGTGATATTGCTGTGTTTACCTGTTAAGTTCTAGAAAAAATACAATCAGTATTTAAATCTGTTTATTACAGGACCAAAAAGGATGTTGAACTAGGAGCATGTAGGGTCTGGTTTATTGGTTACGATCATGAATCTGATATAAAGTTTTTATATAGATCTATACATTTCAGAATGAATATCTCCCTCCCTTGTAATTTATCCAACATGCCATTTAAGAAATACGTGTAATTAATGTTACTATTATTATGTTATTATGAGGAAAAATAAGGTCTGTGGTTAAATTCAGAGTTCATGTTTGATCTATCGACTATGTAGTTTATCTTCTAGGACACTACATTAAAATCTCTTCACGTAATGTTTGCCACAGGCCTTATTTCAATCATAACCACCGATCTGAATTCCACGGCCGGTTGGCTTACAAGCTGACGTCAGTACCTAAGGTACCTAACGCATGTGTCTGTCCGAACTGCATTTCCCATAAACCACAGCGCCAAAGTGGCTGATGGTATATTGGAGGGCTGCGCTGTGACAGCGGAGCTCTATCCGGCGAAGCGCTAACTGAGCAGACGCAATCTAGATAGCCATGGCGGCGACAGGAGGAGGGAAAATCAGATCAAGAAGACACCACATCGCTTCAAAACCTTATGCCAAAGGCAAACAGGTAAATCAAACGAATCCCTAGTCGCCACGGCAAGGATTTGAGCGGTTCTTAGATTAATGCGCACCGGTGTTTAGCCGGCGGGTTTTGTATTTGTGAAGCAGTAGACGTTTTGAGGCCTGTTTCAGGCCTCTTCACGTTCTTCCAGCACACGGTCTCAACACTGTCACCGCGATACCGTTAACTCATTTGACTGAAGAGACGTAGCCGTTAAGTGAGGAAAAAGCTCAAAATATGGCGTCAGAGAAGTGAAATTTGAATGTTTTTAAATAATTTTAGACAACCGCGTGAACGCGTTTCAAAACACAAACCGTTAGCCGTTAGCTGCGCCTTGCACCGTCGTCATACAAGAATACTTACATTTGAATCAAAATAACAACATTTTAATGTGATTACCCACTAAATAAAATGCTTTCGAAGCTCACGTCTCCCATCTTTTGCGCCGTTCAGAGGGTCCACATGTGGGTAACCTGAGCTTCATAGCACTTTTTGGCAGTGTTTTCTTATATTTCATGTCTAAGTCTTAAACTTGTTTGAAGTTCAATTTTAATATGACTAGTAGCGAGTCTGGTACGTTTTGCATAAATACGGAAAGAACAGGTAGTTAACGTAACGTTACTAGGTTTGTCATCATGAAGAAAGGCGGGATGAGTGCGTGTCGTGGCGTGTTTTCAGAGCGATCTGGAAGCATTCACATGCTGCTTTATGAAAAAATAAACAGTGCAGTGACTAACGCACGTTCATGGATTAATATCATTCCATGTTCTATGACAGACTTTTTAATTAGTCCTTCACTAATCTTAACCAATCATAAGCTATACTAGATTTGGCTAATAACTTTAGCAATATTGATATAATTTTGCTTTTTGCGAGATAAGACCTGTGTTTTAGATAAATTAAGTAGAAATGATATAATTGGAAATACCGTTTTTTTTTTTTTAATGAGATGTATATTTGGTAAAGCGCTCATTATCATAATGTTAAAATAGTAAAATCATATATTTTTATTTTTAGTCTAAAGATTAAACTGTTACTCTGTCAAAGAAACAAATGGAGCCGTTTCAGCATAATGGTTATTATATATATATATATATATATATATATATATATATATATATATATATATATATACAAATTTGTATCTGCATTTAAAAACATTGGTCTCTAATTCTAAACATGTTTTTTTAGTTGTTTTCTAGTCTGATCTGATGTAGTGATTTAAAACTGTTTGCCATAGAAAGTGGGATTCTGTTCTGTTCTTTTGTATTGCATTTACATTTTAAATGTTTAGCATCTTAAAAATCATGGAAAGGCCCATATTTTCTGTTGACACTGTATATGTATGTGTGTGTGTGTATATATATATATATATATATATATATATATATATATATATATATATATATATATATATACACACATATATATATATATATACACATATATATAATTTATTTTATTTTTTTCTCAATGCACATCATTGCAACTGCCCCCCCCCCCCCACCCCCCCCCCACTGGTGTTGCATAAGCTGCACACACTTGGATAGCCCTTTTTTTCCCCCAGAAAAAATCTTAAAATGTGAAAAATGTATACTCTAGATGCTGTGTTTGATAAAAAAAAAAAAATTCACATTTCACCTTTCATTTGAAATGCTCCTGTACAGTTGTATTTTTATGCGTACAAATCTTCTGTGGGGAACCTCACTGGAAATGAGTTAAAACTGCATGTAATATTGATAAAAAATGCTGTCTCTAAGCCATTTCAGTATTTCATCACATCACAACTTTTTCAAAGTGTGTCATGTCAATTACACATGTGCATTTTAACACTGTGCAGAGATAGTTGAGCTTGCAGGTGTGTTTACTAGATTAGATGACTTCCTAGAGTGCAGTATAAAGTGTAGTTAACTTAAGTTATTATTTTTTCTGTACACTTTGAAACTCTGCTCTCCCACACATTTTTGGTAGTATTGATTGGCCATGTTGACCTTGGGTAGCATCATGTGTGCACTGTTGACAGGAAGTGACTTATGTTGTAACCCTGAGCTCACGCATGAGGCCCCAGCCATGAACACAGCTGGATTCGTATGCCGAGTGCATGCAGCATGTTTGTAGTTTATCCTTTATGTAGTCTTCTTGATTTCAGAGTAAGGCAGGAAGATTAATTGCGCTCTGGCCTATATTTAAATCAGTATATATAAGCATTAAAGGCCTTCCATTTTGATTGCGCAATCTCTCCCAGCTCTTCTGCTGAGGCCAAATGGACTATTTAGCTTTCCCACCTGCTTGAGGGTCACATGCTTACAGTATTCAGCCAAAGAGCTAGTCTGTGGTGTTGCTGTGTCCAAACCCAGGAGCTCAGTTACAGAACAATAAGGCTGTAGTGCTTGCACAGTGATTTGGCCCCCAGGGCCTCTTTTAGATGACAACTGAAGCTCTCAAATCCAGGCCCTCTCTAGCCTTGGGGGCCACACTGTTTCTGCAGCATGTTAACTCCTGAATCAAAGTTTAGGATGATGTCTTTCCTTGCAACTTGGCTCCATGCTTAGTAGATAAGTTGAAGGCCACATGAAACATGGAAAACCGTTTTTACTTAAAAGTGCTTAAAGGATTAGTACACTTCCACGATAAAAAAAAAAAAATCCTGATAATTTGCTCACCCCTATGTCATCCAGGATGTTGATGTCTTTCTTTCTTCAGTTGAAAATAAATCAAGGTTTTTGAGGAAAAAAATTCAAGGGTTCTTCTCCATATATTGGACTTCAATGGGGACTGATGGGTTGAAGGTCCGAATTAGCGGTTTCAATGCAGCTAAAAAGGGCGCAACATGATCACAGCCAATAAATAACGGTCTTGTCTATTAAAAAAACACACATTTTAACCACAAACGGTCATCTTGGACTAGCTCAACTTCAAGCATTACATAGTCACGTTGGAAAGGTGTATAGGCGGAAGTATACACCAAGTGTTTACAAAGTGAATGCAAAGAACATGAAACTCTGTTTGCTAAAAAAGTAAAGCGATGTAGGGATGTTCATTTTGGTTATTTTTCCTTACTGACAACCAACGCTCATTAACTGATTATCAACAGTTAACAGAGTATTTTAAACCAGAATTGAATTAAATTAAATTAGAAAGGATACGTGTCTGTGACCTGTTAAATATACTAACATTTGTTTCCTGGGGATTCATTTTACATGTGCAAAAAGCAACAACATAACATGTGGATTCATGGTCTTCATATCACAACAAGCACCTGCAGTTCTTTTGTGAGCGGAGAAAAACATAATAAAGCTAGGCTATATATAGCGAATAAATAGACCTGTATGATAAATATATATTTTAGTTGAATAATAAATAATGAAGATGAACAACAACAACAAAAAAAAACGCAGTTTCAGTTCATTTTTGTGCTGCGCGATAGGAAACATGGCAGAAAGTGTCATCAGTTTTTTTTCTCTCTCTAAAATCAATGAGTTATACCTGTAGCGTAGCCTATTTTAAAATGCCGCAAGCCTTTTTTTTTTTAAATGTATCAATTACTGAAAATAAATGAATAAATGGCTTTTTGAACCTTTTAACTTTATTAATCGATCAAAATTCTTAATGGTCAGTTAACTGGTTAAAAAGAACATCCCTAATGTTGAGCGATAACCTACCTTTTTGAATCGGGAAAACACAGACGAAGAATTAACCATGCGTGACCTTTCTTACGTGAAGTTGTAGATGCACATCGCAGAGCTAGTGCAAGACAGGCATTTGTGGTACAAGTCTTGTAATGAATGTATTGATGAATTAACCATTTCTTTATGTACCAAGGTAATCTTACACTATTGACTGTATTTTGCATTAAACACAAGACAACTGTAAGCAAGTAGTGTATAATTAATATCTAAATGAGCTCTTATTCTATTTTATACAATAAAAATAAAACTTGCTTCAATTAAGAAGCCTTGGACAAAATATGCAAAAAAAAAAAAAAACCTTCAAAAAGCACCTGATGGAGTTTGAACATGAAACTGCTTCGGTTTCACACAAATGCCGGCACAGATGTGCGTTTTCTGCTAGAATTGCCCTGAAATTGTGCATGTTCAGATGCAGAACTATGGAGAAAAAAAAAATGCTGTGCACTCCACCACGCAAATTAGGTTTGCGTGGACTCAAAGCGAACTTCTGGCAACACAGCGATGATATCATATTTTCAGTGCTCACCCAAGCGAACTTGTGCATGCGTTGCGTATAAATCAGCCTTGACGCAGAGAAAGGGACCAAAGGCCGGCGAGCCGGGTTTGTCTTTTTGGGAGAAAAATCTGCAGATTTTTTAATTTTATTTATTGTTTTTATTTAAATGTATGTGTGTGTACTTCTAACATGTTTGTTTGGTAAAATAAATGTTGTAAATTCAAATCAAATGGAAGTATTCTTGGGTCTATAAGGTAACAATAATATAATAAGATAACCTTGTTTGAAATTTTTGGTTTCGTCTATACTACTATGTACTTCTACTATATTGACTGGGTTAAATAGAATGGCATTACTAAAAAGACTAAAATAGAATTTTCATAGACTAAAACTAGACTATTATCGAAAAATAATCAAAACCTCTATTCATGAAATTCATAACCTCTAACTGACGTAATTTTCCCATATCGATTATTTTGGTTTTAGTCCTGTTAACACTTCCCCCTTAAAAGCATACTAGCGTGTGTGTAGCCACATGACTCCGCTCTCCAGTCAGTGGCATAAAAGCAAAACACGGAGGTGAACGCCGGTTCAACACGTAGTGATGGTGCCTGAGTGGTGAGCCTTGGGTTTTCTGTAAACTTTGTCAGTTGTATTTGTTTTATGGTTTCGACATTCAAGTGATTAGATTAACGGATGTGTATTATTATATCGAGCTACCCTGTTCGCGCAGCTGCATTTTGGCACGAACATTCATATAAACAGTAGATGTGAAGATCGCACACACAGAGGAACACCGAAACTAGTTGTCAGCGCTGTCCTGTGATTTATCACTAAAGTAGCTTAGAATCTGAGAACTTATTATAGCATGTTTGTGTGCAACGCACATGAAGCACAAGCGCGTGCACAGAGAGCAGCGGTCGGCGGTCGCGCTGCGGGTTCCCAGTTTGTGTCCGTTCTCGGACTGTTCTGTGTATTTTAACTGTAGAAAAGGTTGTTCCGAGTCGAAACTACAATACAGAAAACTACATCACTATTTCATCATAAACGCAGCCGTTTTTGTCTTACGTGAACATAAACAGATGAGAAAGAAAACACACATGAACAGTATTCTTGCTTAAAGAGACAACAGCCTAATAAATTAATAAAAAGCCTGTCATTAATGTTAATCAAAGAACAAAAGAAAATCATTCACTGATCTTGACTGAATATATTTAATAACTTGATTAATCTTTATTTTATTTATAAAAAGAAAACTATGCAGTTTTTAAACTTTTAAATAGTTTCTGTACCTGAAATTTAGTTTAGTTGTATTTATTTGATATTGCTTATTAATTTGTTTGTTCCTATCTTATTACTTGTCTTTAACACTTTAATATTTGAAATTTATATTAATCTAGTTGTTTTTGCTATTGTATTTTTTTTTTTAATCACAGGCAAAATTCCTCTTTGTAGGCTGCTGATTTTTGCTCATGTTATTCAGCTGCAACAGAATGCTTTGTAAAAATGTTTGACATCTAAATGTTTGACTTAATTTTTTTTATATTGGATTTTTTTTATCTTATTGGAATTGAAACTAGGAATCGATAAGAATCGGAATCGATAAAAATTTAAACAATACCCAACCCTGAGAAATGTTAAGAACATAGATAAAATAACTGCTGATAGTCAATCATATTTACAGTACAAACCTTGTCAGTGAACTATGAAACAAAACCGAAACAAAATAATCGTTCATTAATCGTAATCGAGGTAAAATGTTCAATTAATCAAGGTTTTAATTTTAGGCCATAATTGTCCAGCCCTACTAAATGTCATCAGTTTTTGTCGACTAAAACTAGACTAAAAAGAGTATGTAAGTGACTAAAGCTAATAAAAACTAAAGTGACAGCTTCACACAAAGACTAGACTAAAATTAAACAAAACAAAAACATTAGTTGAAAGTATATACATTAATTGACTCATTTGAAGGTGCATTGAAACTGCAATTTGGACCTTCAACCCCTTGATCCCCATTGAAGCCCACTATATGGAGAAATCCTGGAGTGTTTTCCTCAAAAACCTTAATTTCTTTTCAACTGAAGAAAGAAAGACATGAACATCTTGGATGACATGTGGGTGAGTATATTGTCAGGAAATATTTATTCTGGTATTGAAGCTCTAAACCTTTGTATCAGCTGTTAAAATCGAAACGGTTTTGGAATAAAAATAAGACCAAGAATAACCTTTTAGTGAAGTGACATATAGCCTAGTATGGTGACCCATATTCATAATTTGTGCTCTGCATGTAACTCATCCAAAGTGTGAACACACACACCCGGAGCAGTGGGCAGCCATTTATGCTGCAGCGCCCGGGGAGCAATTGGGTGTTTGGTGCCTTGCTCAAGGGCACCTCAGTCGTGGTATTGTTGTCCCGAGACTCAAACCCACAGTCTTAGGACTCAAAGTCTCTAAGCACTAGGCCACGACTTCCCCCTTGAATTATCAATAAAATGATCAACTGGTTGAGGCAAAGTTGATGTAAAAGTCTTGTTTACTTCAATGCATTGCTTCTGGCTAAGATATGAGCCCTGTATCCTTAACGCATTGCTTTTCAAGTGAAAGTCATCCTTGTCTGAATTAGGAGAAAAATCACCAGATCTATCACCATTTACGAGTGATAAGTCCAAAAGAGTTTGCATGTTTGTATATGTGCAGCTCTTAAAGTAACAGCAGACTAATTGTACTAAACATGCTGCCGCTTATTTAATGGGATAGTTCACCCAGAAAATTTAATTCTATCATTTACTCACTCTCATGTTGTCCCAAACCAATATTAATGTCAGTTTTTTGCTGAAAGCAAAATAAGAAATTTTGGGTAATAAAACAGTTGCAGGACCCCATTAAATTTGATTGAAAGAAAATAAATACTATAGAAGTCACTGGGGACCAGCAACAGTTTGCAGGGCTTAAAGTATTCCGGCACCATGCCGGATCTCCGGCGTGTGGCCGTGAGGAAAAAAATAATAATATTTGAGAGCCTGCGCATGCAGTTTAATATTTTCGAGCCAATTTATTTCTTCTACCAATCATATGAGAGGAACGCAGCTTTAACTAACGTTGCAAGCCTATCAGAAGCAGAGAAGGGCGTGTCCTTGCAACACAGTATGATTGACGCCCATACGTCAATATCACGTTAGCGTTGTCGGAGAAAAAAAATGGAGCGCAAGTTTATGAAGCCTGGGGATGCTGTCCTAGACTTCTAGCAATAGATAAAGGACTCAAAAATAAATGGCGCTTTTTGGCAGTTGGTGCAAGAAACAGAGAGCCCTGGGCTTGTTTCTGCATTATTTGTTCGAGGAAGCTTCTGTATGCCGGCAGCGGTAAGAAAGTGCTTGCTCGCTATGATTTATGTTGCGTTCCAGGCAACCCGTAACCCATGTTTTTCCAACCTTAAACCCGGGAAAGTGCACTGGAACGGCAGTCAAATCCGCTATTTTGGAATCTAATTACACGTAGCTGTCTATCATCCGCACCCTCCCATTCCGCAAAGTCTATTTTATTTTATTATAAATAAAGGTCTATTTGTTTCTAGTTATTTTATTTTGTTAGATATTTCCACTTTGAGGGAGTCCCGCAAATAATTTTATTTTCCCGCAACCCGCACACAATAATATCTTGCCGCCCGCATCTGCATTCACCCATCAATTATTGTCCCGCGCCTCAATCGGTTGCGCTGGGTCCCGCGGGGGTGCAAATCTCTAGCCGGCAGCAACTATTAGCTGACACACCGTTGTCTATGACTGACCATGTCTGCGATTAAAAAATACGTTTGTGCACATTTATGCCAGAACATGATTTGTCATTCAGAATTTCGCAGCCACTGGTCACCCTGTGTATAAAACTGGCAGAAGACAAAAAAAAAAAGCGTTAACTAGCCTGATGGTTTCAAATCAACATGCGAGTTATCCCAGAAAAAAAAGTGATAATAGCCTGGATTTCACTTCTAATCTTCAGTTTAGCAGTTCAGTTCTTTAGCACTTTGAGCACTTAATTATTTAAGCACTTTAAGCACTTGTTATTGTTTAGAAGATAACACTTTATTTGACATAGTTCTTTTAAATAAATGGTGCCAAACATAATTATTGAAGAGATTCATGTCTATTTACCATTTTTTAAGCACTTTAAGCTCTTGTTACTGTATTTGTGTTATTATCATCAATATTTGAATGAAGTCTGTCTTTGGAGTTTCTCTCCAAACACCCCCCCCCCCCCCCCCACACCAAAAAGTTCAGGCTCAGGATTTTTTTTCCCTTTAACCCTTGAGTTTGGTTAACCTCATTTTTAAAAACAACTTCTTTTGAACATAAGTAACAATCGTTCAGGATTAAAACAACTTGAGAGGGAGTAAATGACAATTTTCATTTTTGCAGATTTTTCAGCAGTTTGGACTTGAATGAAGAGAGAGAACCTGCACTTAATGGTTTCACATGCATTTTGTTTTTATAGTTCAACAGATATTTTTGTATCATAGGATTGTCTAGCAATATACACAATTATCGCAGAATTGCTGTATAGTTATATTATTGGTATCGTGAGGTACCCTGTGATTCCCACCCCTAATTATAGGGGATGGAGCATTATTATAGATTAATGATTTGTATTTTTGCCAGAAACAACAGTTTAATTGCCTTTGTAATGGATTTGTTTGTATTAATGAGTTTCAAGTATCGCTCCTGGTCTTTTGTTGCTGCAGGATATACTAATGTTGTCCCTTTGGCTCCTGTAGCAGCAGCCTGGCCTGATCAGTCGGGTCACAGATACAGTGAAGAGCATAGTCCCCTCCTGGCTGCAGAATTACTTCAAAAATGGAGAAGTTTCAGAGGGTGATACCGGTGCAGTCGGAGTGGACCGGAATAATGTGGCTCCTCCCCCTAATGGCAGCGACGAAGTCACCCCGCTCCCAGATGGACGACACTCTCCAGAGCCGAGCACAAGTAACACAGGTATGATGAGTAGGTGCTGTCCAGCAGATATGCACAGGTGCTATTCCAAAACCTAGAGAACTGTGTAAGTGGCTACTTTAAACATTGCTTGCATTCTTGACTTGAAATGTTGAATTCCTTTTTTTTTAGAACCATCTACGAGTAGAGCGTCACGGAACTACCATGAAGCTCTTTCGAGACCCCCACTCAATCGGACCCACCTGCACTTCCCATCTCTGGATGGTTCCCCATTAGGTGGCACAAGCTCCCTCTTCTCCCAGCCCTCCACATCCACAGCACCCTTCTCAGGGAGCCCTTTCGCTGTAACCTCCAACTTCTCCCTGGTGAAAGAGATTAAGGATTCCAGTTCTCAGCATGAGGATGACAATATCTCGACTACCAGTGGCTTTTCGTCACGTGCATCTGATAAAGGTGAACAACCACATTTCTGAGCAGAAACCGATACACAAGTTTTGTTGCTAGGCATTTGAATTGTCAAGTTTTATTGGAGTCTTAAATTAGGTATAGATAGAACTAAGCGCAGAGCTAACTCTTGTTCCAGATTTGCCCACATCGAAGAATGTGCCACCCCTTTGGTCTCCAGAGACAGAACGCACCCACAGTGGATCACAGACAGCCCACTCTGGGTTGAAAAAACCAGCCTTCAACCTGTCAGTCTTTGGCACTTCCTCATCAGTAAGTAGGTCCAATCCTCCACAATGCGAGTAAATCACTTGCATATGTGACACAGTTTTTACTCTGGGCGACTAAATGATGCCTAACGATAGCCATTGGCTAATAAATTCTTAGATTTTACTCGCCAGTGTGCGAGTTGGAGGCCAAGTATAATTTTAGCGCAGATATTTTCACTTGCCAGCACTCTTGACTGAGCGCTTCAGAGTTTCACTCTCCGTCAAGGGATGTGGTTTCTTCCCAGTTTATCTCAATGGATGCGCAGCATAGTTAATTACGTACTGTAAACTTTAGTGTGAACACTGACAACGTGATTGTTATTCATGAACCCAACAGCTCATTTATCCTTTGTGCGTTTTATATTGTTATTAGTAGTAGAATTCGAAGTATTATTATTATTTTATCAGAATTATTGTTACATTTTTAGACTTGATTTTTACAGAAACACTGAATGACCAACAATATCTTAAGCACCACCACCAGTCCGAAGTTCAGTTGAAATTACAAATATGCATTCATACATGGTTACCAAGTTTTTTTTCTAATTACTAAGGTTCTATCATTTAAATAAAGCTTGATTGTCATATTCAGGGCTTAAAGTCTTCCGGTACCGTGTCGGATCTCCGGTGTGTGGCCGTGAGGAAAAAGGAGAGAGCCTGCACGTGGTTTAATATTTTAGAGCCAATTTATTTCACCTACCAATCATATGAGAGGAATGCAATTTTAACTAACGTTACAAGCTTACAAGAAGCAGAGAAGGGCGGGTCCTTGCAACACAGTATGATTGACACCCATACGTCAATGCATAGACCGGTTCAGTGTCACATTAACGTTGTCGGAGGAAAAAAAAAATGGAGTGCAAGTTCATGAAGCCTGGGGATGATGACCTAGCAATGGATAAAGGACTCAAAAATGAAAGGCATTGGGCATTGATTGAAGAAAGTAGAGATGGCGAGCCTTTTGGCAGTTGGTGCAAGAAATTGAGAGAGCCTGGGACTTGTTTCTGCACAATTTACTCGAGGAAGCTACTGTATGCCAGCAGCAGTAAGAAAGTGCTTGATCGTCATGATTTAGACTCCGGTCATTGAGCCGCTGCCCGTGCACTCAAACTTACCGCGATGTTGCCTGCAGATGCCGTTACAGCTGACACACAGTTGTCTATGACTGACCATGTCTGTATTAAAGATACGTTTGTGCACATTATAGCAGAACATGATTTGTCTTTCAGAATTTCCCAGCCCCTGGTCACCCTGTGTAGAAAACTGGCAGAAGACAAAAGTGTAAACTAGCCTGTCGGTTACGAATCAACATGCGAGTTACATCCTAGAGAAAAAAGTGATAATGGCCTTGATTTCGCTTCTAATCTTAACTTTAGCAGTTCCGTTTTTTTAATGCTTGACTGACTGATTTAAAGTGGAATTTCAGTTATATAAAATCTGTGGCATTACAGAGCTCCAGACCTTGACCTAATGGTTGTATTTTGCAATAACAAAAATATTAAGCAGCACTACTGTTTTCATCTTTAATATATGAAATGCACCAAATCAGCATATCTTGTGACATTAAAAAGCTGGTAATGTTTTTAAAAAAAAATTATTTCACAATATTTGTTTTTATTAAATGCAAGTTTGATTAGGATAAAATACTTTAACAAATCTTTTGAATGGTGTTGTATAATTTGGAAAATGAGCAATCGGTGTTCTTTTAAGGTTTCCTTTAATGTCCAAGTTGTCTTGTCAGATGAATAATGACTACTCACTTTACTGAGATGGAGGTTAATGCTAGGCATGTTTGTTCTCTTGTAGTCAGTGTTGAGCAGTTCAGTGCTGAACTCCAGTCAGTTGGGGGATTCACCCTTCTACCCAGGGAAGACCACGTATGGAGGAGCTGCTGCAATGAGATCGGCTCGTTCGCGTCCAGCTACTCCTTACCAGGTATGAACAATCATGCCAATGATTGACTATAATTTCATAGGCCAGTACTACTATTATTTCATATTACATTTTATACTCTTATAAAATTGTAAAATCTGGTCTGTGGTTGCTCAGCCTCCCGTTAGGAGACAGATAAAGGCAAAGCCAGCTGGCACTCAACCCTGTGGAGTAACCAGTGCCACAGCGAGACGCATCCTACAGTCCCTGGAGCGCATGTCCAGTCCTCTTGCTGTGAGTTCAATGTCTGTGCTATCTGCTATGGTATCAATTTTTTAAAATTAAATAAAACATTTCAGTGTTACTAAGCCTGTAGAAGAAAAAGAATTAAAAATTGAACAAATGTTTCTTTTAAAATAAACAATTGCTAAACAAATAGTTCCCTTAGATGTGGAAAAAGCAACAAAATCATTTCATTTTAAAACCTGTTTTGGTAACTTTGCAGGATGCAAAAAGAATTCCGTCTACAGTTTCATCACCTCTGTCAGCTGTAAGTACCAAGTCATGGTAGTTTTTACTCTGCAACACTTTGAAATTCACTTCTATTGAGTTTTCAGTCCATACAGTCTTTAAACTTTCCTTTCTTATTTTTTCAGTCACTGAATCACACAGACCTTGATGTTTCAAATTTTCAGGCAAAGAGGAAAAGGGTGAGTCCAGCTATTTATGAATTTGAAGTGTAAGATTAAAATCGGGGTCTATCTTGGATGTGTAGGGAAAAAAAACTTTTTTTCATGCTTTATAAACAATTTATAACTGTACCTTAGTGGCATCATGTAAAATTGGCAACTTTTACTTTGCTTCTGCTGCTCCTCGTTAACTGTAAACAAATGTGGCAGCTGGCTACTAATCCCAAACAATGTGCCTATTCACCCACCTATAATCCAAAATATCCAGGGCTGTGAGATTGTTGTTTTGCAATTGAAAATTTGGATGTAGAAAGATAAATAGCTGTATGGGTAATCGCTCGCATGCACGCACACACACACACACCTCCAGAAATGGATAGCCTAGTATAATTTGCATAGTGGTGTTAGGGAACTGTCTGCTGTATTTGTAATGTTGTTCCTTCAACACACAGCTGGAGCCGTCAGTCCCTCCTGTGCAAAAGCTGGTGGTCCCTGCAGTTGCTGGCAGTGTCTGGTAACCGTTCGGTATCCTTTAGACCATCACTGACCCCAGGTGGAGTGAACAGAGGAGTGGAGAAAAACAACAGGGAGACTGTGAGTTCAATAATTAACAATGCATCCTGCATTAAAATTCACTATATGACTATAAAACAAATGTAATGAAGGGTAAATTTGGACTTTTTGATGGTTTAAAAAAATTTCAGCCTTAGTAAGCATTAAAGACTCTTCTTTCAAAAACATAAAAAAAAAATGTTTTACTCCTCTAAACAGTAATGTACATTGTCCACCTAATGCTGAAACTGTCTACAAAAACTGCATGCACTGTAATAAAGTGGATTAAAGCAACTCTGCATTTTGAGCTCTTCCAGAGAACTAACTTTTGTTTTCTTGCCTTTTGTAGCCGGTAAGACAATCCCCTCAAATTTCAGATCATGGCCAGGCTCCCTCTCCCAGGTAAGAGGAAATATTTGATCGTTTGTTTCTCTATTCTTTTTAATGGAACAAGGAGAACTGTTAGTGGCTTCACTTGCCTATGTACTCAGTCCATCAATTTGTTTGTCCCCAGCACAAGCAGTTTGTCCTACCCCTTGTCCAGCACACCTGCAGTCAGTAGCGCTGGTTCAATAGGGGGCAAAATGAAGAGGGATAGGGCCATCAGACCTTCATCCAAAAAACCTGAAGATGAGGTCAGAGACTTGAGTAAAGTAGAACTTATTTTGAAGCTGTCCAACGGAATGGTATAATGCTTATGTAAACTGTTCTCCTTTCAGTTTGTCGAGGAACCAGACCTGCCCCCTGCTTCTCTTCCCAGCAGTTTCACTTTGCCAACATTTAATTTCTCCTCTCCTACCCCCACCTCATCGCTCCCCTCAAAACCATTTGCGACTGCCTCTGAGGAACCGGCAGCAAATAAGGTATTACCTCCCCTCTGACACTTTAGAATTGTGCCCTCTGCCTGCTGTTGTCTTGGCTTATCAAGCTGACAGAGGTTCATAGCAGTTATGGTGGACGAGTATTTGTAATGTGCCATTTTTGTTGGTTTTATCAGGAGCCAGCTGCACCATCCACACCACCATCTGTCCCCTTCACGTTCTCTTCACCTATCGTCAAGGCAACAGCTGCCAGTCCTCCAACTTTCTCTCCATCAGTAGGTCTCCTTTGTCCCTTACTCTTTACATTTAATACAAAACAGGGAAATGCAATAATGATCCTTCCCTGCAGTCTGGATTCACCTTCAGTGCGCCTACTATGAAGACGGGCCCCTCTTACTCCAATGGGAAAATGTTCCAACAGTAGCACCAGGTAAGGTTTGACTTACAAAGCAGTTGTATTTTCAATTGAAGTATAGTTATAGTGTTTACTACTACTCTGTATATTTTGCAGTCAAATCAGTGGCCAGTGAAGAAAAGAGTTTGAAGGGACCCTTCAAACCTGCAAAGGTTTTAAAAACAGGGCAGTGTATTGGATATACTTAAAGGACCTGGTACGACTGGCTTTTCATGATTTTGTATTTTTTTTACTTGTAATTTTTGAAGGCCATTGCTTTTTGCATGCATTTACCCTTTTCTTATTTCTAGGATTTGCAACCCCCTGCTCAGAATGCAGTTGATAAACCTCTGCCGTCTATCAAACATCCTCTGCTGCTCTTTCGGGTTTTTGGGGACAAGTTCAGGCCACCTGCAGGGTCA
>NW_020523547.1:0-22170 GCF_003368295.1 Carassius auratus
CATATTATACATTGACCTTGGGCACATTCAGCACAAAATTCTTGCAGATATCACAAGATATGACCTTCTGTCAGGTGAGATCGCTTCTCAACCTTTTGGGTAAAATCATGGGAAGTGTAGTGTGTAGGTTTAGCTTTTCAATTGTGAATGAATTTTATTTTTGGTGAGTTTTCGCTGTTGCCATGGATACAGTCCCAGCATGGTACTTTCTAAATTATTTTTTTAAGAAAAAAGAAATGTTGGCATGCAGGAAATAACAAAAAAAAAAAAAAAATCCCTTTAAAGAGAGAGAGGGAGAGACACACACACACACACAAACACATAAATTTGTTTCTATAACTAAAATAAAATATTATTACATAGGTCTTGAAGGTTGCAGGTGGTATTCATATTCTAGAGAGCATTTGATTGGACAAATCTATACTACTGAAAGACAACAAATATTGACAAAGTTACATTTTGATTTAAAATGTAACAACTAACAACTTTCAAGCACGTAGGTTGTTAGAATCACACAGAGGACGTTATAAAATGAAATTAGCAAGTATTTATTTATTCAAGGTCAGATTATTTACATCGTAACCAATAGACAACATCCTGGAAAATGGTACAAATTGTTTCCTTTAATACATATATATAATATTTATATATTTCTTGTAATTGTACTTTAACTTTATCTAAAATAATGTAATGTGGGGGGGGTATAAAATAAAGAACATTTGGTTAAAGTATTGTAGCAGTCTAACATCAAATATGTACAGAAAAATGTACAATCAGAATTCAGATCTGTAAATTAGCTTAGCGCAAAACTTGCTTCAGTTTTACAAAACAGAACAAGCTTTACTCCATATGGCTCTGCTTCAGCAAAGATCTGAAAGGAATAGAGGACACTTTTGCTTCGTGTTTTTTTAAGAACTTTCAGCAGCTTCCAGCTGTTCTGCAGACATACACGGGATGAAAATGTTTTAAACAATTAAGAAAATGCATTTTCCTAAATCACGTTGAAAGATTAAAAAACTATTCATAAAATTATAAAACAAATTTCAATTGTTACATTATATTTAGAGTAATATTAAATTAACAGAGGATGAGCATTTTGATGGGAGTCACTCATGAACCCACTAAAACATTTTAAAACTATTTTCAAGCGCCGTCTTTTTTTTTTTACATTAAAATGGAGCTCAGCACAGCACAGTCTACAAAACTAAACATTTAAAAATGAACATTGAAAATGAAAATAAATCTTTTTTTTTTTTTTTTTTATCAATATGGTGAATCTTCAAACAAAGAAAAATTTAAACTATCAAAGAACAAATGAAGATCAAAGAAGCAATGAAACTAAGCCAGAAACCCCTACAATTCTTCCCTAGGTATACAGAGAAAATCATCAAAACTTTTTTAGCTTAGTGTGTAAATTTAAAGAAATCAAACATAATAGCTTGGTTTCAGTATATGTGAAAGAAACTATGATTGATCATAATCATCTCATAATTATAAATCACTCTTTAAGTAGGACTACAGGATTCCACTGTTCTTAAAAACCACAAGGAATATTCACCTTAATTTGACGAATGCTTGTTTGTTTTCATAGTTGCAAGGTCTTTGTTTGTTAGGCATCTCAGGCTTTCTTCAGACTGGCAGCAAAATATGTATATATTTTTTTTTTTTTTGACTTCATCTACTCGGATCTAATCAAAAGGTTTTGTCATCTGGCACACAGTATGTGTTCCGCTGTTCAAATGTTTGGGACCAGTAACAGTTCTTTTTTCAAAACAAAGAAGACTTTTATTCAGTAAGGATGCATTCAGTTAAAAACACTCACTAAAGTAATGACTGCTGAAAATTCAGTTTTACCATCACAGGAATAGACTCATTTTTAAAATGTCTTAAAATAGAAAACACTTATTTTAAATTGTAACAATATTTCATAATATTACTGTTTTCACTGTAAAATAAAAGCAGCCTTGGTGAGCATAAGAGACTTCTTTTAAAATCACTGCATAAATGCGTAAAATGCCTCTTAATGCTTGTGTCTTTGAGCAGTGGTTGAAGTTTCCAGTTTCTACAACTGTGTAAGAAAGTCTCTCGGGATCATCTTTACTAATGTAAATATTACAGATACCGACTGCACTGTTTGAACAAACATCGTGTGTAAACAGTCAGAAAAGCAAAGCGGATTTGCATCTCGAGTCTGAACAAAGCCTCAGCCCTCAGTGTTTGAAATATCAATAAGTTACTAGGTTTAGGCTAAATCTTTATACTGCTAACAAGGACAACTAGCTTAAAATCATTCTTTTGTTTTAAAAACAGCTTAGTTTTTGTTTTACATGAGGATCAGTGCTTCAATAACCAAATAGTATGCAAACACACAACTGAGTGTGTGTGTACGTGTGTGAGCATGAGAGAAAGAGACAGCATTTTAAAACACAATTTTAAAACAAGCGAAAAAGAAAGTGAGAGGAAAAAACTAAAAAACATGAAAGTCTCTGCAGCGAGCCACTCGGGTGACGTGACCGTAGCGACGTTTAACCACCTTTGCCACCGGATCTGCTGCCTCTTGTCCTGAAGGGCCTAAGGCACGTTGCCAGGTCCAGATTTATCCCACGGAAGAGGGGGAACTGTGACACCTCTGCTAACAGTGCTCCAAAAAATCAATCACCCGTGAGATAGATTTCTGTCCTGTAGTTCCAACAGAACACTGACGACAGGAAAGAAGAGAGGAGTTAAAAACTGATTTAAATGTCATTGGCCAGACACGAAAGCACAGCCACACGTTTTACAACATCAGTGGCATTACACTGTGTGCATGGTGACGAGAAAACAATTTGATAACACATTAAAAGACAGGTGCAAATACAGCCAAGATCTACTCTGATTGGACCACGGAAACCATTTAGACGCCTTTAATATTAATTAATAATTAATATGCATTACACAATTTGCATTACAGTTAATTCTATTCTACCACTTCAAAATTTTTGCTGTAATTTCCATTGGTTAGTAAAATAATGCGACACCTGCCATTTCTAAATGCAAGTTGCAAAGTGTTGGATATCATTAATTGTACTTACCGTCAGGTTCATGAAATTAAGAAATTTCTTTAGCATTTCAGCCATAATAGAGAAATCTCCCTTAGGAAGGTTTTCCCGTACGGTTTTCACATTCATCTGAGAAAGAGAGAGAAAGGATATATTTATATTTATATTTCAATTTAAATTATTACATTTATTTCAATAAGCTGAGGGGCAGTAGGATTTTTGTTTTAATATATATTTTTGAAAGAAGTCTCTTATTCTTACCAACGCTGTATTTATTTGATGAAAATTGCGATTAGGTGAAATATTATTAAAATTTTAAAAAACGAAATGTAGTTTAATCCGGTGATGGCAAAGCCGAATCTTTAGCAGCCATTACTCCAGTATTAATCCAGTCACACAATCCTTCAGAAATAATTATTAATATCCTGCTTTGGTGCTCAAGAAACATTTATTTTATCCATGTTGAAAAACAGTTGTTCTGCTTAATAGTTTTATGGAAACAGCAATTTTATTATTTTATTTTTCAGGATTTTTTTCAGATTTCTTAAGCAGAAAGTTCAAAAGCAGAAAGATAAGCAGAAAGTTCAAAATAATTTATTTTATGTCTTCACTGTCACTTTTAATCAATTGAGTATCTTTGCTGAATAAAAGCATTCATTTATTTTCAATACACACGAATGAATGAACCCAAAGATTAGCGTGATTTTCTTTTCTTTTTTCTTACACTTTGGTGATCCTTAATACATCCTTGGACATTTAGTTTAACAACAGAATTATTATTTTTTTTGTAGTTGTTGTTGTTATGGAGCAACAGAAAACAAAAGTCAAATTTCAAAATAAATCTTTTAGAACCAAGTGACAAAATCTAATTTTAAAACAATAAAATAAAATGCATCTATGACCTTTAATGATAAACCTACAATATCAGTGGTATGATCGTGTGTGTATTCTCAGGGTTTCAGCTGATAGTATAAAAACACCTCTCTCTGAAAGGTTCAACTTCAGGTGAACCTTCTTCTCCATTATTGTGGCAGAACATAGCCCATGAAGATAAAAAGAGCACTCCAAGCCACTCCGTGAAAAGGTAATTGAAAAGCAAAAGGCAGGGGATGGATACAAGAAAATTTCCAAATCATTGAATAACCCTGGGAGTACTGATAGATCAGGTAAGAAATAGAAAAAGTATTGGCACAGCTGTAAATCTACTCATGACGACCCTGAGGGAGCTACAAGCTTCAGTAGAAAAGATGTGAGGGACCGTGCAAAACTGTTACCCAGGTGCTTCAGCACTCACAGCTTCATGGGAAAGAGGTACAGAGAAAGAAACTGTTAAAAATGTCATAAGACATCTCAGCTAGAGTTTTCCAGAAAGCCTGTGGGCGCCTCTGAATCCAGCTGGAGAAGGTTCTGCAGTCTGATTAAATCAAAATCAAGTTTTTGGCCAACAGATTTAACATAATGTGTGCAAGCTACACACTGAGCAGCATCAGAAACACACCATCCTCACTGCGGTTCATGGTGTTGACAGCATCATGCCAAAGAGATGCTTCTCTGCGTCAGACACAAGAAGACATATGAGGGAGCAATGAATGCACCAAAAGAGGGAAATTCTGAAGGAGAACTTGCAAGATGGGAGAAGATTTACTTCCCAGCAAGAAAATAAACCCAGGCATAAAGCCAAAGCTAGAGGAATGGCTTAAAAACAACATTAATACCCTGAAGCAGTCATGCCAGAGTCCAGACTTTGACTGAGAATTTGTGAGTAGACCTGAAAAAAGGCTCCACTCAGGATCATGAAACCTGACTGAGCTTGAGCAGTTTGCAGAGAAAATGCGGAAAAATAGCAAATCGCAATTGCAGTGTGCAAAAACTCACAGAGACCCATCCACACAGCCTAAGTTAAATCTAGCAAATACTTGTATATTTGTATATGCATTGACGTAACTTCAAAGGGCTCTAAAGTCACAAATTATACAAAACTAAATAGTTGCTGTGGTTCAAAACTAACCAATTACTCAACTAGCTGCTCTCTGGGGCAACTAAAGGACAGAAGTGATGCTCACCGGATTCTCCTGACATAAACACCCAAGCAAAAGAGCGGAATATGAAGCCACAATGCTGTCCTCCATGTGTTTCCCAGCATGCTGCAGGGCTGAAAAACAAAAACAAGATGTTCATAAGAAATGCTTGCCCCAAACATAAATAAAGTGAATTATAACACACAACATGGGTATAAAAATATGAAAGAAAAAAATAATAATAATAACTTTTTTTGCATAAAAAAAAATGTAAACCTGATGCAAATTACACATCAGGAAATATTTTTAAGCCAAAACCATCTCAAGTCGAATCCAAACAAGTGTTTATTTGAGCCATATCCGTGAATAATTTGCACCTTTATTGAGGTCGAGCTCCTCTTCCTCCTCTTCTTTCTTGTCATTTGTTTCGTTGGTTTCGTTGGTTTCTGAGGCGACCCACTGGATCTCTCCAGATGTTTCCTTCCACTCTCCACTCTGGTCTGCCTGAGATTTGGGCGCCTCACTTATGAGGTCATCGGTCTGTGCCTCAGCTAGCACTGCTGCTCGCTCCCGTTCAAGAAAGAGCTACACAGACGAACAGAAACACTTGGTTTAGTTGGCCAATATCAATCAGATTCAAGTATAAACACTTGAAGGGCCATTTGAAACCATCTTGACTACGGTCACCTGAACCAGAGCGGCCAGCGCGTTTGACGACTTTGCTGTCATGGGTCCCTTCTCGCCCTCTCTTTTATCCTCTTTTTGTTTATCTATCTTACTCTCCTCCACTCCTTCGGTCTTCACATCTACCTCCGTCTCCATCAAGTAGCTTAAGTCCACCTCCATCTCCACAAGACAGTGTCTGTTTCTGGCACTGTACTCCGCCAGATTTATCAGCAGACCCAGACCCTGTGCACAGATAAAACCCAGTCACGCTCACAAACACAAGTCACGCCGCACGTTCCGACTCCAAAAACACCGGCACTTCAAAACCAAGTCTAGAAACTAAAGAAAATAATAGAACAAGTTAGAAGTAGAGAGTACAAACTCTAAAAAGCTAAATGAAGTGTCTTTATTTACTCTATATTAGACATCTGCAAACCTGACAAACTTCAAGCACGGTTTCATTTATTTGGATTTGTGTTTTCATTTCATTTGTTTGACATTTGTTTTCCTTTTATTCGACTTTAAATTAATGCAAATTTGATATTATAAACCTGTTAACTTGAATAGTTCTTTTAGTACTTGATGCAATGTTTGTTTAATTGAGAAATAACTAAAGACTACATCCCACTGTTTTAATTTAATCATATCTTCCTACTTATAAAAGGGCTGGGGGAAATAACATGTTAATTTCTATGAATAATATTTGCCGTTTAACATTAAAACGATTAACTCAATTAACACAGCATCTGTTTTCTAAGGGAAATGAGAGTGGCTGAGTCATGTTGGTTCACATGTACCCAGGCACGCTCTTGAACGCATGCTTTTTTTTTTTTTAAGTTGATGGACAAAACGTGATACCCACATGAAGGACCCATGCATGTTACAAGAATTGGTTTTACTGGTACAGGCATTCAGTTGTAGTATTTAATAATAATAATAATAAAATGTTGTTAAATGTATTTAAGCCTTCATGTTATTACATTATAATCTTGCTTAAAAAAAATTTATGTTAAGGTTTTATTAACCAGGGCTCTAGACTAACTTTTTGCAATGGTTACACTTTTTTTTCTTAGGTGCACCAAATTTTCAACCACATCGCATTTAACAGCAGTTTTACAAGGTCACCTTTTTTTTCTTCTTTTTTTAAATAGCTGTCCATATAGGCAATATTGACTTGTAGTCTAAATGATAAACTAACAATCTGGTCAACATAAAGTTCTTTATTTGAAGCACAATTCTACAAGAAAGGTAACTAACTGAAAAGTGTTGGTGCTTGAAGTGCTTCACTGAGCTGAAATTGAAACTTAAAATATCTCAAGATAAATTAAATAAAAGACAATCTATTAAGTGTTTTAAGCTCTTCAAACTGAACATCTCATGGTTCAGTGTCTTATGGACTATCCTCCATTGCAGTCACATGCCCCTTGGATGGCCAGCTCCTGTAGTTTGGCCTTCTTGATCTTTGGCCTTGGCTAAACCAGCTGACCACACTCTCTCTAGCATCAAAATCTTCCAGACTTGGACAACAATTTGACAATTTGACAACGAAAAATGCTACCAGTAAAATCACGGATTATTAATGTCTACACCTACCACAACCCTAAACATACCCTTACAGTAAAGCAAATTCATTAATACTGTGTTATATTCATGGTTAAAGCCAGAAAAGATGCAGCTACAGGAAACCAGCAATAAATCTTTTTTTCTACCTATGAGATTGCGTTTTATTAATGTATACACCTTCCCGAAGTCTTACAATAATGCAAATACATTAAATATCGTTGTGTAGCATGAGAAAAAGGACGCAATATTGATGTGCGCATGCCCAGTAAACCGGTGTGACCTCTGATTTGTGTTGCACCATTTGTTTTCATTAATTCTCAGCCAATTATTACATGTATGAGTGATTCTGAAGAGATTATGATTTCATGCCTAATCCTGATTTAAAGGTTAGATTTACAACCAGTGACAGAAGAAACTGAAAACATGACCCAGATGGGGTTTTTTGGTTACATCTCTGGGTATTTTTTCACAAACAAACTGGTTTCAAAGAAACTGGTTCCAAAAAAAATTTGGGTTCATGTAAATTCCTTTGATATTAAATGAGAGTATTTGAAACACTCCTTTGGAGATTGTAAGTTTTGTTGTGGTTGCGTGTATGTGTGTAAAGTTAAATGGAGACTTTTACACTCTTCAAGGCTTGTGTTTATTTGATCAAAAATACAGAAAAAAAAACAGTAATATTGGGAAATTTTATTGCAATTTCTAATCTTGGTTTCCTAATTTAATATACTTCCTGTGACGTAGTGCTGAATTTTCATCAGCCATTACTCCGGCCTTCAGAGTCACATGATCTTTCAGAAATCATTCTACGGTAATATGCCAATTTATTATCCGTGTTATTATGGTGTTAAAGATGTTTTTTTGTTTTTGAACTTGTGATACTTATTTCTTTGAAGAATAAAAAAAGTTAAGAACAGCATTTGCTATAAATAGAAATATTTTCTAAAAATGTTTTCCTTTGTCTGTACTCTCACTTTTATCCATTTAACACATCCTCACCGAACAAAGGTCTTTCTTTAAAAAATTAAAACACATTTTTGAATAGTAGTGTGTATTGTAACACAAAATGTACATTTTGAATAAACACTATTCTTTTTAACAATTTATTTATCAAAGAATCCTGAAAAAAGTAATACAGGTCCCAAAAATATTAAGCAGCACAACTGTTTCCATCATTGATTATAAATCAGCATATTAGAATTATTTCTGAAAGATCACATGACACTGGATAATGAAGGCTGGAATAATGATACTGAAAATTCAGCTTTGTTTCACAGGAATAAATTATGTTTTAGTATATATTAAAATAGGAAATCTAAATTGCCATAATGTTTCAAAAAAATTAAGTTTTTTCTGTATCAAATAAATGTATTTGATCAAATAAATGCATCCTTGAGCAGCACAAGAAACTTCTTTAAAATGTTCTTATTGATATTTCTGAACTCCGCATCATAAAGACACAGGGCTGTGTTATTAGTGTCATGAGTTTCTCACCAGGACGCGGATGTCGAATCTCTGCTCTTGAGGCAAATAACGTGGGACCTTCAGAACACAATCCAGTGCTGTCTGTATGAGGCCATCCTGCTCCCCTGTTTTAGTGCTGCCCCACTCTGAGAAGTCACAACAAAAGAAATGTGCAGTTATTCTGCATTCTGCTTTTATAAATGCAGTTTTTGGTGAGCACTGTATAAATTCTCTCCGTCACATGCAGTGTCTAACCATTATCGTGTGTGAGGTTGAGCAGAACTCCGATAACAGCTCTCATACAATCCTCCACGGCCTTGCCCACGTTGCTATGACTACTCTGCGGGAGGGCGGAGCTTGATGAAGAGACCTCTCGGCTGTAACGCTGTATCATCTGCTCACAATGCTGCAGGGCCCTACACACACAAAACACAACCCCAGAATGACAAATGTCCTGTCTCGCAAGGCAACTCAGAACTTTCTGAATCATCACACACCTTGCCGAGGACACTATGAGCTGGGACTCCTTGTAGGCGATAAGATAAGCCTGGTTCTCAGGGTTATGGACTGAAACCTGGAATTAGGTTTTAAATTAATTATACATAAAATAACATGCTTTTTTCTCGAGGGATGTCAAAGGTAGAGCATTAACTTGCAGTCAACATTTTCAAAGCTGCTAATTAGCTTATAAATGCATTTATTCAAATTGAATTCCGTTTGGTGGAATTTCTCAAAACTGATCAGCTCGACAGTTCAGAAGCGCAGTGGAGGCCTGCAGCAATCAGTACACTTCAAATTAAGACAATAAAGTCTATGTTATTAATTACTGCAGGTTATTTAAGTATCACAGGTCTCTCTGTAAAGGAAATCAATTAAAATTGTTATTGTTACACACTTACACTCTCCAGAACTCGTAAACAGCGCTCTGCTCCCCAGAGCGATGCCACCAGACTCTCTTTGTCGTCTTCTTTACTCAAGTTCTCCACACACTCTTTCACTGAGGGCAAAAACAAGATTTCTAGCCATTTATCTTAAAAAAAGAATCATGAAAAATGAGTGGCTCAATTAGGGTACCTTTATCTATGATGTGGTCCAGTCCCCCGAGCAAGCGCAGCTCTTCTTTAAACCAGTCTCCGGCTCGCTTCGATGTCAGAGACAGTAATGTCTCCATCGCTAAGTGACCCGTCTGAAATGAAAAATGTGAAAAATTGCATTCTCTCAGCAATTCAACAAGGATGCATTACATTTAACAAAAAAAAGTGTACATAAAACATAATTGTACAAAACTGTATAACTGTTCTATTCCAATTAATGCGATCTGTGAACTTTCTACTCATTAAAGAATACAATGTTTTCCGGTTTCCACAAAATTAAATGAAATGTTTCTTTAGCACCAAATCAGCATATTAGAAAGATTTTTGCTGTATCAAGTGACACTGATGACTTCAAATTCAGATTTGCCATCAAAGGAAAAAATTAGATCTCTATATATATTTAAATAGAAAACATGATATTACACTGTAAAAACTATTTAAAATTGTAACAATATTACTTTTGTTTTTTATCTTAGAGACCTCTTGATTTTTGATAGGTAGTGAATGCACTGGAAATTTGTCGAAAATGAAAATGCCATGCATCAAAGACTGCATTTGATTTTCTATGCTTTTTTCACTTTTCAGTCCACAAACAACTAAACAAAGACAGATTTTTGCTGCCTGTCTGAACAAAGCCAAGGTGAATGGAAGAACACTTCTTCTATCTAAAACATGCATTGGTTTTCCGTGTCGGTTCTGACATCAAAGGTGTGAGAAACAGCAGTCACTCACTGTGATGTTTTCTAGGTCCAGATGCTTGTTGTGGACTGTTTCGCAGAGTTTGCGGATCTTCTCTTTGACTCGGCTCATCTCTTTAGCGGTTAACTGGTCTGCTACGGAGACGTCATCCTGCTCTAGTTCCAGTAGCCTGATCATCAGCTCCAGACAGGACCGGTCCAGATCCATATTTAGCCGGTCTCGGCTCAGGATGTACATCAGAGACGCTGTGCAGAGTGCCAGGTTCTGCCAGATCCAGAGGAACAGTGAGACATCTCACCACTTTTAGGTTAAAGATTGCATCAAAAGATGAACTAAAACTTTAAAAACAACACAACACTAAACACAGTCACTTTGCATCATAAAAACATCCCATAACTGCAAGACATGGCCTTAAGTGACTCTAGTGGCTTTATTCTAAACATCTGTCTTGACTCATTAAAGGGATTTAATACATTTTAACTGAACATCCTTCAATACACAAATAAATTAAAGTCAGGCTGGAAGTGTCAAGGCAAACATTCATGCTCCTACGGTGTAAACTGAACAAATGAGATTCACAGAGTGACGTCTCAGCGTCTGTTTGCGTTTCTCCCTTGTCTGCCGGCAGAGATGATTACATCTCCAATTAATGTGTTCTAATGAAGTAAACAATCAGCACTGTAGCTGCGTTCATTCATAATGATAGAGCTGTGACAGTTTGGAATGATGCTTGCTTATACAGGTTTGTTGGTAAATTAAAGAAAGTCTTTGTTCATGTTTAGGTGCTTGATGATGAGACACTCACCGGGTGCTGTTGGGCATCACTGAGCATCTTAAAGACCTGGGCCACCTTCCCTCTGGCCCGCAGGTGCATGCGGAAGCTCGGCATGGCACAGCGTGTGGCCAGAGTGATTATACTGCAGTCAAAAATGAAGGAGGAAAAAAGGATCAGTGGTTCAGGGCTCCAAACAAAAATATCAAGTTAGGAGCCATAGACTCCTATACGATAAAACTTGGGTGCCAAATGATTTTTTTCAAGGTGCTACAGAATAAAAGGGTTTTATTTATTTTATTATTTCAATCATACTGTCATGTGTTTATATATCTTTTCTTGAATTTATCAGAAATTTAATCAAGCTTGTAGATTACCTGGAAACTAAGGTTTACTTAAAATGGGAACTAAATGTCTTTTCCAACTTGAAATATACATTCACAAATAACTGTTCATTATCTGTCCCAAAATCATGGACCATAAGCATCACTTGGCCACTGAGTGTAGTTTGGGCTCATCCTCAATACATCCTGTAAATGCCGTCATACACTCTACATAAGGTACTTTGCGATGCCTAAGAAGAACAATTTTGTCTAAATGGTTTCATAAACCATAAAAGGTTCTTTGTGGCGAAAGAAGGTTCTTCAGATTACAAAAAAGTTAAAAAGACAGGGTTCGTACAGAAACTGCAAAATTAAATTCCAGGAATTTTAAGGACTTTTCAAGCACTACTTTTTCAGTTTTCAAAAAGTAAAATCAGAGATCTCACTTATCAAACAATATTGTTATTATCTTTCAAATTCTAATAAACCACTGACTGTGGCAACTTTAAAATTTGAAAGGATATTATGGCAAAGTTTCCTTATTTAAACTGATTTTCTTTTTCAGGAATATATGACTGACCTGAAAAATGAAAGCTGTATCATACTCTTGAGAAATTGTGAGCTTTATCCCCACTCATCAACACTCGGGTGTGTGATGATACACTTAGCTCATGAGATATACAGATACCTGGTTCATTAGAATGAGACAATACTTCAATACTATTTTTAAGATTTTTTTTAAATGAGAAAATATTTGTCTTTTGATCACACAAATCAAAACAATGCAGTTGTATTTTGGAATATTTTAACTAATCAAGGGCTGTAACTAATGATTATTTTGACAATGGAGTAATCTGCTATTTTTAAGTAATACAAATAGACCTAACTGAAAAACTTAGCATGTCTTTAGTATGACTATTTATATATAAACTAATGAGCAACAATGATAAATGGTTAAAAAAAAGTATCAAAACCAAGTAATTACATGGTTTTACTGAACAATCCTGATAAAATAGGCCTACATTATGTAATATGCATACACAAAATATGAACATAGCAAATTTAAGCTTATTATGTATTATAACAAATACCTGCAGAGGGCACCCACGGCCTAGCGATGCTTCACTTTACAGCTGATTCAAGGATGTTTAAATCCATTTAATTTTAATATTTTCCCACCTGCAAACTCAGAGCGAGGCTATGAACTTTTATTTTGAAAATCGCGATTGTACAGCAAATGGCATACTTAGAAATTAAAATAAATATAGCAAAATGCTCCTCTTTATATTTATTGTAGCTGACTGATGAGCTTATGGAAACCGAATGGTTACTGATGTGGATGTGTATTACATTGCAATGTTTACAATCTTTTACACATTTTCCGCAGTTTGAAACTGTTGTACTGTAGGCTCTCTTATAAAAAAGCCTACCTTTTGATGTTAAATCATGTTCATTATGTACTTTACTAGTAAAGAGAAAAGTATGATACTGTAGGTTCATGTGCTCCTTGAACTGAGGCACTAACTCATACTTAAAGAGAGCCAAAACTGTATTTATTGTTCGAATTCTGTTATGAATTGGGAATAATTGTAAAGCTGATACTTTATTTATTATAAATTAAAGCTTTTTGCGATTACTGGATGGCAAGTGCGCTTCAAATAATGAAGTTTACGCATTAGCATAACACAGCACAGACCTAAGATCTTGTTAATAACAAGCCATATTAGTAATGAATATAAATGAGAATTGTTAACAATATTGCCAATATCCACACAGCTGACAGCTTTACCGGTTGTAGTTTGTTTAAGTTGTGCACGAAATAAACACTGTTTTTCTGCACTTTCTCTTCAATCTTCATCATTTTGATCTCTCTCGTGCTGTACAGTTGAGCTGTGTTTATCAGGAGTGTGTCAGCGCTGCTGCGCGGCAGAGATAAGGACTGTTTGAAACTCTTTTTTCCACTAAAAATTTGATGTGCGCCATCTCAGTTTAATACGCGAACATAACGAAACAAAAATTGCTAAACAATAAGGAAAAAGCCATTACATGCACATTTGTGCAATGTGCATCAGTGTTATTTCGGTTTACTAAAACAATATAAAATGTGAAAAAGCTGAAATAAAATACAACATAAATACTGTACAATTTAACTCATTTAAAGACAGAGCTACAATTTGTTCTGTACACCATTTTTAATAAAAAGGAAATAAATGTAAAATTTATATGAATATTCATATTTTAATATTGATCATCTGTAATAGTTCACAGCAAATCGCAGCTGTGATACATAAGCTTGAGGTTGAAAATTACCCAGAATATTCCATTCAGCGTTTGTCTCACCTAAGGCAGCGTGTGTTGAGGGGTTGTGTGCTCTTCAGGCCCGTCTCCAGATACTCAAAGTCATCAGTGAACTCCTGATTCTCCCCAAACTCCACTACATCATTAAAGTGCTTCACATGTTGGACCACGGTGTACAACTACACACACACAAACACAGGGCAAGAAACAAACAAGTCCTTCAGTCAGTGTAGGGCTGGGCAATTTTTCTGATTTTATTGATGAATTAGAATTTAAAGTTTTGCCACAGTTTTATTTTTTTTAAATCATGGAATCGTGATTTTGAATAGAAATATTACTAAAAGCAGACAAAATGAATAAAACAAATAAAAAATCTAAAACTTCTACTATAATAGTACATAAATAATACTAAAATAACATGGACACATAAGTGGACACAAATTGTAAAAATAATCATTAACATTATTTCCCAGAGTGCAGTGCTCACCTCCTTGTGCTCCTTCCTGCATTTGAGTGCAGTGACGATGTCCTGGTATGGCTCAGTGGGGATAGTGACAGACTTGATGACTTTAGGAGGAGGTGGCGGGGCTTTAAACACACCATCGTCTTTATGGGAGTTTGTGTCTTTGCTGCTGCTGGACACACTAGCCTTCTGCAAGAAAAACAACAACAACAGCATTATGGTTTGCAAAGGCAGTGGAAATTTTAGTGTATAAAATTCAGCGGTTGTGAATCGAGCACTTTACTTACAGGTACAGCCACAGTACGAGAGGAAGCAGGAGGAGGCACTTCCTCCGGCTCGGGTTGATTCCAGTGACGCGCGTTATATACGGCTTTTGCAGGGGACTGTGTTAAACACAACAAAACAAAACCACAACTTTGTTATGTTAAAAATTCAAATGTAACTTTTTAATAAAGTTACTCTGTTTCTACTTAAGCTTTTTTAGCTATACTTTTTTTGGCCCGCTGAAGATCTTGCGTCCGATGTCCTTTGACTTGTCGCTTTGCTTTCCATGTCGTTCCTTCTGTGAGTCTGTAGCACCTGTCTCATCCAGCAACTCCTGAGAATCTGACAACAAATTTAAAAAAACAAAAAAGGGACATTATGTATTCAGAGATAGCTCTACAAATAATCGTTATCCATAATTATAGTTTAAATTTCCCATCAAGCTCTAATGAAATGATGAAACCATGCATTGGTGAAGATGTGTGCTTGTGAGTACCTGTGCTTAGGCTGCTTTGACTCTGTTGACTCTCCTGCGAGTCGTCGATCTGGGGACTGCCCACGCTGGCTGCCAAAGCTTCCGTCACTGATTTCTTATTCTTCTTCCTCTCCTTAGCTGCCACGTCGTCCTCATCCTCACTATCGCTCTCACTCAGATCGTCAAAACCAAAGTATTTGATCTTGTAGCTGGTGCTGCCGGATGCAATGGCGTCTCCATCAGTGTCCTGGGCCTCATTCTCCTCAAAGCCGAAAAACTCCAGTTTTGTCTCTTTTTTACTTTTACTCTGAGTGGTTCTGAACCTAAAAAAAAAATTATAAAGGGAATATGAAAAGGGAAATCCAGGTGACAACATGCTAGTCTTCTAATTGAGCAAATTAAAAAAATTAGGATAATCAAGAGATTATGTTTATATTATACCTAGTAGGCTTGGAAGGTTGGGCGTCTGTTTTCCTCCTGAAAGTTCCCGCCTCTCCGATGTCAGCTTGTACTGGACTGACAAGATCATCCACACTCCTTTCCATCGAGTCCTGGATGGTCACGTTACACACAGACACACAGGATGGGTGAAGGACCGTGTAGTCCCTCACCCGGCCCCGACCTGCAGGCTTGACTTCAGAAGTCCCAGCGACCCCTGCAGCGGTGCTCTTAACCAGCGCACAGGCTGGTGTTGAAGTCACAGCAGGAACCGGCACGTCGCTGGCTCCAGAACTATCCGTCCCTTTATTCCGTGGCCGTCGGTACACTCTGTCGTTGGATGGTTTAAGAAGCGGAAGCTGCTCAAAGTCAACAGGCTCCACTGGAGGTTCAGGTTCAGCGGGGCACTGTTCAGAGCTTTTGAGGCCATCAGAAGAGTTTCCAGCCTGGGTAGAACTCCCCTCGCCGGCCCCTGGAGGAGAGTCCTCCCCGAAAGGGTCCCACTCATCGCAGATGTTTCTGCTGTGGGTTTTTAAGCTGGAGATCTGGGAGACTGGTTTACTTACTGTGACACTGGATCTGCTCCAGGCTCCTACAGAGCCAGTGACATGTGATGAGGCTGGAGATATTGTAGCTACAGCAAAAAAAAGGTGGTAAGAAATTGAAGGTGTGTAATTAATAAAGTGTTTTAAATCATTACAGTGGTTTGTAAACTGGATCAATCAACTACTGAAAACATAAGATAAATATAAGACCTAAAAGAACTAGTTCACAAATCAGAAATCACTACTTTTCTAAATCCATTAAGGGGTAATATGGACCATTTTATGATGCTTTTGCATCATAAACTGAGTTTGGGCCCCCTGTTCTAGAAGCCTGATAGCTACAACTGCACAGAAAGGAGCAACCAGCACAATCTTCAAAATATCTTCTTTTGTGCTCCACGGAAGAAATAAAGTCACACATGTTTGGACCGTCAAAGGGTTGAGCACATTTCCTTCAAACCTTGTAATAAATGTTTTTACAGTCGGATGAAGACACAATTATTACTATTAGAACTTTCGTGATCCTTAGAGGGTTATCATAACCTGAGTCCTTGTTTCACTGCTCCTCTAATGGTTGTAATTAGCCATGCTTAAGAGCCGAGGGAAAGTATCAAACTGCATAGGTTTGAAAATATCCTGCTGAGCCCTATATAGTCCATGCTAGTGTGCTTACACGAGCACCTTGACTACAAAGTGAAGACTTCAGCAGAGCTACTGCTATTCTCAGCATTGATTAATCCAGTATACCCTGCTCCAGAAAGACACAGTGACTTCACCCCACCGTAGCAAAATGGTGTGAGGTCATCATAATGACTCAGACATCATAAGGTGTCTGACTGAAGTGATCAAGGTCATATTCAATATCCTGGCTGTAGTAAGACTAATGAAACACCCTAAATTACTCCAAAACCCAAGTACTTGAGCTTATTAAAACAATGGCACAGGGACAATAATAGTTGTGTCATGTCATCATTTCTTGGATGATAATGATTAAGCCATAATGTGATTTTTATTTTACAGACACACTAAATTATACATATTTACACCTAATTTTAAAGGGAAAGGTTACCCATATATTCAAATTCTGTAATTTACTCACCCTCCTGTCATTTCAAATCCATGAGACTCTTTTCTGATCTTTTTTAAATCATTTCTCTCAAGCAGACTTGGATTAAACCGCTTGATTCATATAGAATACTATCTTTTATGAAGCTTTAAAAATTGTCGATTTGCAGACTTTCAATGGATAGTTATCATTTCAAGAGTCTTAAAGCCAAAACTGCTATCATTTTGTGAAAGCAGCAATCCTGGCTGCCATATTAAGGAGTCATTCCAAAACTGAAGTGCTTAAAACTGGCCACTTTAAAGGGCTCTTCAGAATTAAGAATTTCGAGGGGTGTAATTGGTGGACACTTTACTCTCATGATTCTTTGCACAGGTTTAATTAAGCCCTTCAGAGTGGAGAGTCACAGAGTGACTGTGAAAGCCATACAGGTTTGGAACAGCATGAGGGTGAGTAAATAAAGACAGAATTTTCATTTTTGGTGAACTGTCTCGGGTAATTAACATGTTTCTGCATGAACAGTGTGTTCCACAAACAAACTTTGTTGATTGTTAAATTTCCCACCTGGGCTATTCATACCAACCACCCTGGTGCTGACGTTCTGGCTGCTACCCAAGGTGGAAGTACACACGGCGGTCAACGCTGGACCCTGACTGGGCTTTTCTGCCTGGGTCTTCAACTGCTCCTTCTCAGATCCTGCTGCATCTGTGCTCGTCTCAGATTGTGGAGTATCTCTCGATGTGACAGTTTTGGACTCATCGTCGCTATCAAACCCAAACGGGTCCTCTGAGCTGTCATCATCCTCAAAGCGGGGGCGTTTAGTCAGCTCGGGAACCTCTGGCTTGAACAAGGGCCGTTTGACCCCCAACTGTGCCTTATAGGTGGTCTCTCCCCATTTGGTGCTAAGCGTAGCTTTCTTATTAGAAAACACCTCATCAAACTTGGAGCTGGCCTCTCCTCCCTTGCGAGTATATGTTTTACTAAATCTGGACGTCATGTTGACGTTTGTTACATATTCTCTACGAGGAAACAGAAGACATGGAAGAATTAAAGTTCATGTCAGTATCTCAGTATGTAGGAGCAAACAGATTTGTGCATATCGCACCTTGTTTTAAATGCTACAATGGAACTGAAACAGATAAATATGCAAAAATATGTTCAATTTAACCCAATAGAGCCTACTGTATTATATTTGATACATACATTTATAAGTCCTCTAAACTATCAACATGATCAAGACTTTGCTGAAAAAAAACATTGTACACAATCTACCACATGCCTTTGATTGAGTTCATTCTTTTTTTAATATATATATATATATATATATATATATATATATATATTTAAATGTTTTCAGGTTATGATACATCTGCATATATGCTGTAAAACCTTCAATAAAATTGCATTAAGTAAATGTAACAATAACATGACTTAGCAATAACTTATTAGGCTTACTTGATTTTACATCAATTATTATATTTATATTTATTCGATTTTATTTTTTAATTATGTCAATCCTGCTAACCCTGAAACAACATACAGAACTAACAAATATTGTTACTTACTATGCAATCACATAATAATTGCTGTTAATAGTGTTCATCGTCTGGTTGACTATGTCTTGTATTCATTTTTCGGAAAATTCCTATCATATGCACATAAACTGACAGGCACCACTTATAAGCTACTACTAAATATTGTAGAAACTTAAATTTCTGTAAAGTTGCTTTGCAATGATTTTTTTTTTCGTAAAAAGCGCTATACAAATAAACTTGAATTGAATCAGGCTTTACAGGGTTACCATAGTAAAAAAGCCTAAAGACGGTGTAAAAATACAAATAAACAAAGACTGATGGGTAATATTTCTTGCGCACAGGTTCTTTATTCAATAACATATTTTTGAAAACATTATACAGATAGTTCACGACTTATTAAGCTGTTTCAAACTTTTTTTCAGAAGAACAACAAAAAAAGATTTTAGACGGATTGATACCATAATGACACCTCAGTCACCATTCAATTTACTTGTATGGAAAAAGATACACTGAAAGTTAATGGTGACTGAGGCTGTCAGACCCTAACATTCTGCATAACATCTTCTTTTGTGTTCCACGACCAAAATAAAGTCACGCAGGTTTAAAGCAACACGGGGTGAGTAAATGATGACAGAATGTGTGATTCGGGATGAACTAACCCTTTAGTGACTAAAATTTCGAACAGAAACATTGTTAACGTTACATGTTTGCACACTCACCGAGCCACAGTATTTCCACTGGGCCTCTGTGCTCCGGGCAGCCGCTAGAAAGAAGTCCAGGCGATCTGCTCAATGAGCAAAAGCGCAAAACGAGGCTACAGCGCGGTGCGACTGTGAGAAGCACAGATTAGGCCAGATCGTGAAGTACTGCTGTTGTTTATTTGTGGAGAGCTGGATCGGTCGGACAGCGATGCGCCATTAGTGTCACCCCTCCTTCTCCGCCCCAACTTCGGCGTAAAGCCTTGCGTCACACCAGAGCGCCGCTCGACCAATCAGAAATGCACGCACTGAACGTCCGCGCAGCAAACCTAGATCCGATTGGATGAAATGGAAAAGAAGGCGCGTTCTAATTGGAGGACAACTGCAACTTCTGGGCGGGGCTTCATCATGGTGAGGTCGGACAGGTCTTGAACCTTGCATTATATCATGTAGCAGATCATTTTCAAAGTAAAAATATGAAATCTCACATTTCTGAGACTTTCGGAAAAACGTATGTAAAACGTTAGATTTCTTTAAGTAATAGTTTAGGCAATATATTTTAAATTTGGGCACATTACATCTAATGCAACACCAAGGTTTCCTGTCTCACCAGGAGATGGCGTTATTGTGAAGCCACCGTTCGTTGAACGTTTCATTGACAAGCGATTGTTTTTGATATTGGGCTAACCTAAGTACTATCAATAAGCGATCCGCTTTTAATAAACCGGCGAGAGACGGCAGTAGTGTCTTTTGACAGAATTAGTTAGTTTTACCATTCAAAAAAGTAGCAGAGTCACATTTATCATCGTAAATATAATTCCAGTCAAATACAAACTGGTTATTATTACAAAATAATAACAAAATGATACAGATAACCTTGAAAAGGTTAAATGTGGGAAAACATTTCGCAGTCGGTAAAACAACAGGAGACAAAATAGATAGACAGAGATTGTAGAAAAAAAGAACTGCTGAAAGGAATGAATTTGAAATTTGACAGAAGAATAGACAGAGCAAAATAAAGAATGACAGATGGATTAGATAGATAGATGGATGGATGGATGGATGGATGGATGGATAGATAGATAGATAGATAGATAGATAGATAGATAGATAGATAGATAGATAGATAGATAGATAGATAGATAGATAGATAGATAGATAGATAGGACACACCACCTTACAAAATTATATTTTAAAACTTTTTTAATGTTCAGAAATTATTACTTTTTTTTCTAAGAATTGGATGTTAACATTTAGACTTACACTTAATAATTAAAAATTAACCAGTCATATCATGTTCATCTTGTCATAAACATGAGGAGATTAAGGCATAAAAGGAGAATTCAAAGAAGAAGAAAAAGAGAATATGAGAGAGGTGAGATTTACTGAAACAGACTGATTGAGCACTTAAAATAAAATAAAATCATCTCGTAAGCAAAAAATACTGACGTACAGAGCAAATCTCAGCTAGTCTCTGGCTACAGGAAGAACACTGTGCAAAATGCTTCATAATTAATGTTTTAAAAGAGGTTTGTCCAAGTGTGCAACCCTCAAATGATAACTAACAGTCTAATGGAGGGGCTAATATCCAGTTCAGGTGGGATTCATGAGTGTGTTTTACTACATATGAGAGCATTTAATCTGCAATTTATGCCTTCTGTGTTCCTAACACATGGCACGCTCACATTTACATGATTTCCTGTCATCACAGTTTTGTATTCATAGTTCCTCAAAATAAACGTTGCAACATCCCAACAGTCTTTTTCTACTTCTTAGCTGCACGACTTCTGTAGTGTTTATGGGCCTCAATGATCTCTGAAACGACGGAGGGGTCGTCCAGTGTGGAGACGTCCCCCAGGTTGCTCGTGTCCTGCATGGCGACCTTTCGCAAGATTCTCCTCATGATTTTTCCAGAGCGTGTTTTAGGAAGTCGCTTCACAACCTTTAAGAAGAGAGAAGAGATGAGCTCACAGAACAAAACAAATCTCCAACAGATCTGCACCGACAGTGATCATTCATAATACTTTTTTGTAAATGATAAAAGAATAATATAGATCAAGAGTTAACAATGTAGAACAAGGATCAATAAAACAAAGTCAACGATTTTACCAGGAAATGATCTGGGACAGCATATTTAGCTATTTTGGTAGCCACTAGGTGTCTCAGGTCTTCCACAACAACACGCTGGTTGTCAGTAGCAGATTCTTTTAAAACCACAAACGCAAATGGAAACTGTTGAAATAGAAACACAGGAAAAGAAAGTGAGAGACATATAAACATTTGGCCAAAGTTAAAGATGAATGACTGATTTTGTGACACTCAATTATGCCTTTATTATTTGACGTTGTTTCCACAATGATCAAGGGTGTTGTAAAGCACACACTGGAAGGGGTCGAAATGTCTCTGGTTGCTGGCGGGTTCCAGATGGCTCAAGAGTGAAAAAGGAGAGATGAAAAACAAATTGAGGCTTGTCAGGGGTCTTACCTTCTCCTTTGATCTCATGGGGAACTCCGATCACTGCGGTCTCAGGAACATCTGGATGTTCATCCTTGATACAGAGAAATGCACACATTCAGCCAAAAGTTAATTCTACACTACCATTCAACAGTGTGTGGTCAGAAAGACATTTTCATTTTATAATTTACTTTTAAGTCATTTATTCCTCGGATGCAAAGCTGATTTTGCAGAAATTAATTTTCCAGTGATCTTTTTTTTTTCCTTTTTTTTTTTTGTGACATTCAGCCAAGTATGGTG
>NW_020523548.1:0-35400 GCF_003368295.1 Carassius auratus
TTGAGTTGGGCGTCCTGAAAGAAGCCTTTCATGTGTTTATGTGTGTTTAGGTGTTTCGGGAGTGGCAGTTTGAGTCATATTTTTCTTTGTACATGGGTCTGTGCAGCACAGCATCTCTCAAGGTGTGAGATCCTTGTCTTTTTCTTACGTTTTTTTTTCTGATAGACTCATATTTGCTAGTTCCAGTAGTTATTTATCTTGTGATGACGAAAACCCTGACTGCTTCATGCCCAAGCGTGGTCTGTCAACTCAACCACACTCTACTTAACAAAATGCCACTCAGTTTCTATGAAAACTTCAGCCAAAGCCACCAGACCTGGTTTTAGTTTTAGTTGTATGAAGGATTTGTCTTTTACATATGTTGTGTGTTTTGGTGTTCAATGGCTGTAGGCAGTGTTTTGTGAGTTTTTGTGGACGTTTGACTGAACTCTTTGTGTTCTGCATAAATAGGGTTTGTTCTGTCAGAGACTGGCTTATCTCTGTAGAAAGGAATGTGTGTGTGTGTGTGTGTGTGTGTGTGTGTGTGTGTTTGCCAGGGCGGTATAAGGGATGAAAAGTAAGTTGTTTTATTTCACAATATATTGTTTCATTTCAAGGGCTAGATATTGAGTTTGAGTTCCTCTGTGTTTGTGTGTTTGGTTATACTCAGTACTTCTTCTTTTTGTCATACATTATATGCATTCTTTAGAAGTGAAAAACAAAACAGAAAATTCACATTGAGGCATACAGCATATTTAAAGCATCTATAACAGACAATACAAAACAGTGCCAAATTAACCTGCACATCAATGAACTAATGCTATACTACAGGATATGAATGAAGGAAACCGTACAATGTTGACCTTTGTAACAGTTCAGTGTATTTTGGACGACACAGAGACGACACAAAGAGGATGTGTGGTATTATCTGATAGCAAACAGGTGGATAAAAGTATGATATAAATATTCATATTTTGTAATGTAATACAAACAAAGGGGCAGTTTAACTGCTGTCATCAGCTGGTAAAATACCCCGGCTTTAGTTGCTCGTGTTTTTCAGTGAGGTTTAAAAAGGCCTGTTCTTTCACAGTGGTGGCAGACAGAACTGCAGCTTTGTGTCAAGAATTGTGTCACATGTTCAGCAGGTTAGCTTAATGATATTTAAAAAAGCTCAAAGATGACATTCTTTAACCTCATGGGTGACAAAAAATTTCACTAACCTTGAAACTATTTTTTCTGGGGCGGGTTAGTAGCACTTCTATGTATACCAAAACCATGTTTTATTTATTTAAACTTATATATTTTTCCTTTTATATTTAATGGTTTATTTCATATTAATGAGTTCGAATTATTCCAAACTGTAACAAACTACTGCTTATATTCACACTGTTGTCTTCAGTATATGTCGACTGGAAACCGTTGTATATTTAAATATGAATCGGTGTTTATATTGGTGGCACATTTCAGCTGAAATTATTACTTGCAGGGAAATGCATGTGTTTAAATTATTTAAAAATCCTGTTGATGCTCTTCTGTATAAATAAGTGTTTTATGGTTTTCTACGGGCAGGAAAACGAGATGAAGTGCATTACGTTCATCGTTCTGGCTGCTTCTATGGCGACAGATTTGCATTCTTGTTTTTTTCTCTTACAGATGATTTGCAGGACTCTGTACGTTATGGTACCAAATTAGTTTTAAGCGTTTAATCACCACATTGTCTTATCTCCATTGGCAACATGCACGATTTACTGTTGTGAAATGTTGAGAGGAAAAAAAGCAATAATAAAATAAATAAAAAAAACTTCAAGTGACGTCAGTGAGAATGCAAGTGCAAGTCTGCAGCCACCTTTCTCAAGCTTGTATTTATACCAACGAAAGCGTGCGTACGCATAAACATTTGCACAAACAATTGCCCAGAGTTATTGCTATATTGTTTTATTGACGGGATGTACAGGTTTGAGTAGCAACGGGCTTCCATAACTGTATGGCTTCTTCACCTAAGCAATGCGCATGTGCAATGGTGCTTTTGAATATGGCAAGCCTTTTTACATTTGAAACTTGGTTTTTACTATCCATAAATATCATTTTGGATAGTTACAATTGTAATTCCAGATATCTATATTGCAATTATGACTCGTCATAATTGTAATTAGGATATCTACAATGTGATTATGACTAGTCATAATATACATTGAAGATAATCTACAATATAATTTTGACTAGTCATAATACACATTCCAGATATTTACATTGCTATCACCACTAGTCATAATCTTCGACTGACTTTCACTGAAAAATATTTTCAGATATCTTCAAATTAGTTTTGAATAGTCATAATTCCAATTCTAGATATCTTTAAATATGATTTGCCTAGTGAAAATTTCTAATTAGGTATATTTCACATTACAATTTGACTAGAGATAATTCAATAAGAGATGTCTTCAAATGAGTTTTGATTAGTCATAATCCCAATTCAAGATATTTAAAAATTTTATTTGAGTTGTCAAAATACAATTTAAGATAAGTGTAATTCAGAATTTTTCAAGACATCCAAAATACATTTGTAGATATCTGCGATTAATTTATGACTAGTCAAATTACAGCTGTAGATATCTTGAATTGGAATTATGACTATTCAAAACCCATTTAAAGATATCTGCAATTTAATATAGATATCTCAATCAGATTTTTTTGACTAGGAAGAACAAGTGCAAATAGCCCGCTTCGTTTACACTATTCACCGACCAACTTGGGATAGGGATAGTCAAGACTGAAAAACGATGATAATTTAGAATCAAGTTGCAGTGGAGTAGTGGTTAATAAAAGCGTACACGTTTTTACGCGATCGACCTGAGTTTGCATCTGCCTTTGCAGAACATTTTTTCTCTCTTTTCAAATCTCATATCATATCGGGAAAGGCATTTAATTTTTATAAAAATTAAGGAAATAATTAAAAAGTTGAAAATAAATTTTGGGTAGGGTTAAGGTAGGTGTAGGGAGGGCTTTATTGTCCTTATAAGGTGGCATCCATTTTAAAAAGTTGAATTAAAATTATAATTCACACTCAATACTTTATTATTGCCTACTGATTTATAATGAACTACAATACGGAGGTGCAGATAATTGCCACTAAGTATGAAATAAGTAGTATGAATAGCAGAAAACCTTGTTATTTTAACATAGTGTAAATAGAATCTATAGTTATTTGGACCGTGTAAATAGCAAATTATTAAAAATACTATTTTCACTTAGTGTAAATAGTGCACTTAGTGTAAATATCATCTATCGCTAAGATAATATGCTCTTTGCCACTTAGTGTAAATATAATCTAACTGCTGCCTAAAAGAATACATTGCCGCTCATCACTGAAAAGAGCAGAATATCATCATCATGGATCTCTTGCTATAATACCATACAATACTCCCACCTTGTGGGCTATTTCCTATTTAAGCTCGTTTCTGCCACTAAATATATAAATAATAGCCACTTTTAATAACTTGCCATTGTTCATATCTCGCAATTCTGAGAAGAAAGTCAGAATGGATTGTAAGGATAAAAAGCTGTAAAATTACATTTATCTTCATTCTATAGTGGAAACAAGCTGCAATAATGACACAAGTGAACCTGAATTCATACACAACGTAATGTAACCTACTAATAAATGTCATCAATGCCACATAAGTTTTAATACAATTATTAAATTGTTAATCTTTATTAAATCAGCCTTCACCTTTTTTTGAATGCATCAAATTATGAGACATTGTTCTTGTCTTTAATGCATTTATTTGTACTATTTTTCATGTTTTTTTTCATTATGTCTAAATTATAAATAAATTCAGATGAGCAGTTTGTGATTACTCTGCATTTGGGTCCATTTTGCAACATGATTCAATTAAAACAGTGCTATACATACCTATTGGATGTTGGATACCTATTACCACATAAGGCTGCATCTAGATTTATTTAATAATCCATGAAGCACTTCATCCAGTAGTTTTTTCTCTCTGTGACAACAAAAGCAGCAGACATTTATGTTGTAGCAGTTACCATAGTAGATGGGGAGGAGCTCTGGGAGGAGCTGAGTAAATTTATTCTCTTGTCACACAACAGCAATTCGACTAGGAGCAATTGCAATTCAGATATCTTAAACTGTAATTGTGACTAGTCGAAATTGAATTAGAGATATCTCTAATTACCTTTGCGGATGTATGACACGTCTATTAAAGACATCTCTAAAGTAATTACAGATATCCTAAATTGATATTTCTAATTGTCATTGTGACTAGTCAAATTATAATTATGACTAACCAAATTACATTTGTGACTATCCGAAATTAAATTTATGGATATTCAGACCCAAGTTTTAAATGCTAAATCTGCTTGCCATATTTGAAGCCTACTGAAGTCATCACTGAAGTACGCGCGGTCACAAAAAAACTCTCCCATGACGACTTTACCGTCACGCCTACCATAGCGGTCCCTAGCGGACTCGCGGCGCAGAAATTATAAGACATGCTTCATTCATTCTCTATGGCAGTGATAGGGTAGTGCATAACACTCAGATACAATATATTTTTGTACACGTAGATTTCATTCGTGGTGTGTGAGTGCGTGATTGCCAGATGGCGTACTGGTCTGATTGAAAGCTGTTTTTTCTCTAACAATATTTTTTTTTTTAAAAGTTGAAAAATCGGAAACTTCGTCATATAATATAGAACATTTTTTTAATTATTTCATAGATAAATTAAATTTGATCCCCCACACAAATCGACACTATGCATTTACAGTATAAAAGCATTCAGCGAGTTTGTGTGTGACCGCTAGTATGCAGTACAGCGCTGCAAATAAATACACTGTAATTCATTTTCCAAACTTTGGATATTTGTGAAAAGAATCGACTACAATGAATGACAAACTACTTCAAAATTATTATATGATTTTCATTTTATAATTATAAAAACAAGTAATTGTGTGAAATTATTTGATGTTCTATTTAATCTGTTTAATGTTTAATAAACCTATATATTATATCAGCTTCTGTAAGAATTTCCAGTAATTTTTATTAATATCTGTAGAACTCTGGATGTGAGAGAGGCAGAAGATGCCCCTGAGCGGTTCACACACATCACGTGACACACAATGGAACGCATGTGTCCGTCCAGACGGAGGTACGCAGGGAATTTGATTGGCGTGTGTTAAAACCAATTAGAGACCGGAATCACAAGGCTCCACCAATGAGGCCGTAGCGGAGGGCGGGGCCATGGAGTGGTTGGCTTGCGTTGGGAAAAGCAGGGAAAAGTTGCCTGTAGTACTTAAAAATGATACTGAGAATTTTTATGGTGTTTTGTCTGTTTTTCACTTAACCGAGCTCGCGGCAGTGTAAACGGAATTTAAGCTTCATTTTTTCTAGAAGGATCCAGAAAGATGGTAAGTTGATAAATTATGCACATGAAATTCCCAAACACTTGAGAATCCACTGAGTGTTTATTATGTTTGAAATAAGTTTATAATTTGTAACGCGCACGTTTAGCGTGATATTGACGTATTTTATGCAGTTTGCACCGTGTTATGAAGTTTATAGTATTATATAGATATTTTTTTATAACTTAAAGTTTTCTACATCTGCGCTTGATGGGGCGGCTGCGCTTTTCCTGCTGGATTCCGGCTTTACGTGGCAAGTGACAACCGCACACAGTCATGTCAGATTGTATTAAATTGCGTTCAATTCGGCATTAGTTAACTAACATCGAGCTTTCAGAATAACCACCTCATCCACAGGGCCCCTATCATCTAACTTAATCAATGTAAAACGTTGTACAGCGTTACACGTTCATAGACAATCTGGAAATGTCACGGAATTTTTAAATTGTGATTTCCAGACCTGGAAACTAATTCATTCTTTAAAATCTTGGAATTTTAATGATTATAAATTGTTCCTGTTCTAGAAGTGGCTATTTGTGCAAAATTAAATATGCACTTTTTTTATATTAAAATAAAGAAATTAATCATACTATTGAGAAATTATGGCTAATATGATTTACACTCATGTGAGATCGATCATAATCCTGTCAATCCTCTAGAAAAAAAGTTGTTTTATTATGCATGGAGATTTGATGTTGATATGTTGACATCACATGACCAGCTCTGTCATGCAATTGATTAAATGTCAATGTCATAATACTTCTCTATCTACTTTATATGTCATACTTCTAGTCATTGAGACAGCAGATTGAGTTCAAATGTCCAAACAAGAACTACCTGCAATACACAGCTTCAATGCAGACCAGCAGCAATTTGTATTAAATGCACATTAAATGCATCCACTCTGATGTCAGTAAGTGTAAAACATGCTGCATTGTGGGTAAATAATAACCAGCCAAATGTATACAGAAATGTACTGAGTAAAGGTGCAGTCAGCTCACATTGTGCAAGATTCAATGGTTTTCAAAAATCCAGTAAAATTAGTTCAAATCATGGAAAATAACCCTGCTACAACAATCAATTTATTGTGTTACAAAGACGAAATCATTTTAACTGCCACAGATGCTCATCATTGTGTCCTTTGTGTCTCATTCTTAAAATATACTGTTTTTGTCCTTCACAGACTACTGACAATCTGTACTAGGGCTGAAGGATAAAATCTTCTGTGTGTCTGTAGACAAGAAGTTTTTAGTGCACACAGTGTGTCATTCAGTTCAGAGCTTCATACTTCCCAGTTAAACATGGATCAAATGGTTGGAAACATTTAAGGAATGCTCTTTTTAATTAGTGAAACTTTCCAGTTCCCCTCAGTTTTACTGCATTTCCTTCCTCGGGAGCTGCTGTGCTTTCAGGAATCCGAGGCCTTCTAGCCTTTTCTTAGATGCGTTTGTGTCATATGGGGGAAGAGCTCTCTCATGTGCGACTGCATTGTTTGACTCCATGCTTGTCCGACTCACTTTGCATCAGAGCACAGGAGAGGACAGGATTTGCTCAGATTGCTGGCAATTTGCTTAGCAAATAGCCACACCGCTGGAGCACGGGGCTTCTCCACCCACAGTGATCTGCTCCGTAAATAAAGGCTATAGATTACTAGCTTTTCAAGCTTGCTGAACATAGCCTGAAGCTCATTGGTTCAATTCACAATTTCACATTTAAGCAAAGATTTCTTTTTGTAGCCAATCAACAGTTTTTCTCTAGTAGAGGTTGATATACAATCGAGCTGTTTAGGGTTGAATCATATCGTTGTGATTGGATGTAAAGTGGCAAATCCTTCCTGAAGGAATCTGCAGGGAAAATGGAATTTATGACGGGGGGACTTTGACACAGTGGGAGAAAGAGACAAAAGTGAGAGAGAAAACTCTTTGTTTGCTTGATATTTATTGGGTTGTTTTGTTGTGCTAACAGAGTTGGGGCAGATGGTGTTTTGTTGGGTGATCTAACACTGTGGTCATGCAATACACTCGGGATCCATTTCTGTTAATTGTTAGAGCTCCTATGTCCATGTATGATAGTATTTTTTTTTTTTTGAGTTTTCTGTGAAGGTTTACTGAAGCTTTGCAGTTCTTTTGTTACCATGGTGACCCTCAGATAACAGGAAATCATGGCTGTTATGTTGGAGTACATCATCCTTAATTTCTCATCTCCTCATCCTCCGTCTTTAATGTCTAACCCAGCAGGATTTAGACTGGCTTTGACCTACCTGTGTGTGTGTGTGTTCTTATTGGGCGTGTTGCTGGAGGTCACAGAGTTTGGTTAAGGTCCATATTTAACACATTTCAAGCTGTTTTATAGGAGAAAATAGATGGATGGCATGTGGTTTTTTGCTCTTCCAGGTAATTATTTAGTGGGTTTTTAAAGTGCACTTCTGTAAGTCTAACTGGGAATTAAACTTTTGACCCTGAACAGCAGCCTAAACTATCTTTTCAGACTCAGACTTAAAGGAACACTCCACTTTTTTTAAAAAAATAGGCTCATTTTCCAACTCCCCTAGAGATAAACAGTTGAGTTTTGTCATATCAGCCCAGAAAATTCTTAGTCTTAGTACACAATGTAACTACAGAAAGAGTCCAGTTTTAAATAGGAAAAATATAGAACCTCTTTGGTAATTTTTGAGCGAGATGCTAACGGTCTAATCAGATTCAATGATCTATGCTAAGCTAAGCTAAAAGTGCCAGTGCCAGACCCAGAGATCGGCTGAATGAATGTGAAAATGGTAAAACTCAACTGTTTAACTCCAGGGAAAATGAACCGATTTTTCTTTAAAAGTGGAATGTTCCTGTAATTCATTTATTCTATGACCTTAAGGCATATATTATGATAATATGTGAGATGGTTACATGTACAGTCATTTCTAAATCAATATTCCTCAAAAGTTGTCATGAAACGGTTCACTTAAACTTAGCCTCTTTTTATTTATTTATTTACAAATGATAATAAACTCACAATCAGATTAGACTCCATCCAATCAACATCTAATGGTTTGAATCAAGTCACACCCTATTTTTTTTTTTTATTCTCGCTTCCAAGCCTACTGTAAGATACATTTTTGATTTTTAACAGAATGCTGTTTACTGTAAAAATTACATAATGTAAACTGAATTATGAAGGTTTGGTCTCACACATTCCACAGATTTGTCTTAAAAATGAAGTTCGATATATGTAATGAGGCATGTCTGTGTATGTTACACTAACTAACAGATTTCATTCTCTGAGACGTGTCTGGATTGATACAGGAAACTGCAGACTGGCAGAAGCCCTGGAGCCACATTTAAACAGCAGGGTTTTTTCCTCGCCTGAGCAGTTACACACCCAGAAGTCAAGCTCAGACTAAACATTGATCAGCTCATCATGGTCAAAGCTGATACACACTCATGCACTAACAAATCTGTTCCCTACTCTCTGGATGTTTCATGCACATTGCACAAGAACTTTGTGTAGTGTGTACACAGTAACTTCGTCATCCATTTGACTTTCATGGTATAATTTAGAGTAAATATGGTGTTAATATCATTTTATAAAAAAAACCCCTGATCATCAGTAATGAATGGCTGTTTCAGTGTTGATTGTTTCACAGCAGCGGTAATGTGGTCTGCAGGATTTACAGTCTGTTGATTCATCAGAACAGAGAAGGAAATCTCAAGACTGTCATGTAGGAGTGAATTTATATTCCACTGCGGCCTTTTCTAAAGCCTCAGACCTCTGAAGCGTGTCATTTAACGCTCCCTCTTGTTAACTACCTGTCATTTGAGTGAAAGATTGTCATGGTGTCATGATACTCTGAAGGCAAATGTGCTATGTTAGTGTTGATCCTTAAATGAGTGTTTCTGCGCATGTGGCTCTGATGTTTGTGTTGTTTCGCACAAGTGGGTTATTATTACAAGCTTCACACGCTCTGTCATAGGTCTGTTTCCTTTCGGTTGGTGTGTGTGTTTGCTCTTTTCCCTCAAAGCACAGTTTATCAGAAATATGTTAAGAGATCGGCCGGACGTACCATACATTTGTATGGGTATTTTAAGGTAAATATAAAAACCACAGACAACTTTTTTTACTTGTAGATTGCAACAACTGTCAACTTAACAAGCAGCATACATGATTTTCCCACCCAAAGTTAGATAGACATCTATTCTTATTTTTTTCATATCTCATTGGTGTTATGACGTTGTAGTCTGTGGGGTGTGAGAGAGAAAGATAAGCTTCAAAGAGAGTGTAGACTAAACAGAGCATTTTAGACCAGTGACAGACTGTGTCATGAGTGTCAGCTGCAACAGGCAAGTTCTGGAAGTAAAAAATGCCTTTCATCTTCTCCATAGAGAAATATGTGAATTATTGAAAAAAGTGTTATGCTTTTTGTCTCTTGTGCTTTAAAGGCTACATTTATTTGGGGAAAAATACAGTAAAAACAGTAATATTGTTAAATATCATTACATTATCTATTTGAAAATATTGTAAAATGTGATTTTTATTCCTACATGGCAAAGCTGAATTTTCAGCAGCCATTACTCCAGTTCAGTCTTCAGTGTCACATGACAGAAATCTTTCTTTTGTGGAAGCCAAATGTTTTTGGAACCAGTGCTGTTGAAACTGTAGTAGGCAGTCACTTATTGTTTTGCTGTGTCACTCCAAATGTTTCAAACGACTATCAGCAAAACAGATTTTCTTTTCGTCATGTTTGTTAGTGACTCATGAGTCGTGGCGTGTAGAATGTACTAAGTACTGTGATGGTGGAAGAACAGCTTGCGTGTCTGTGCCAGGATCTTATTGTCTGTGATAATACAGTCGTGCGTCAGTCAGTCCCTGAGGGTCTCACACACAGCAGCCTCATTCAAAACTCCTCTATTCCACAGAATGACTTCACCCTTCTACTGACCCTCATCTGGAAACACAGTTGAGAGGAAAGATCTGTGTGTGTGTGAGAGAGAGAGGGATACAGAAAGAGATAAAGGGTTTTTTCTGTCCCTCACTGTCACATACAGGAGGGGGGTCGCTCATGTCTGTGCATGAATGTACGTTTCCAGTTTGGATGTAATAAGTGGGCCAACAGTGACGAGCTGTCCCACCACTGTATCACGTGACACTTGATTACATATCTGACTTTGACATACTGTACAGTGTCGCTTGCTAAAAGAGCGGTGAGGAATTTTTAGACCAGTGTTTTCTGCTGGAGTACTTTTCTGCATTAACACATCATATCAGTGCAAATGTAACAAACAGGCAAGAGTATGAGAGTCATCAGGGATGAATATGATTGAGGTAAGTCAGCGCAGATGTGATGGCTTGGTAAATTGTGATTTGCCCCTAACTGACACCACTGGTCGACCCGTTATGTCGGTGTTGGGCTGATATATAGGACTTGGTTCTACATAGTTGTTGTTAATTGTATAGAATTAAATTCGAAAACGAATACAAACTTGCAGCTGATTGTATGAAAGGGCCGGGTTTTGAGAAGACTAAATGTTTGGAGAAGTTAAGCGTATTTCACTTGAAGATTGAGGTCAAAAAAAGAAAAGAAGAAATGAACTAGGATAAAAAAAAAACATACATTTACAAAATTGAATTTATATTTTATGCTCACTTTAACCAGTTTGGAATAATCTTTTATTTTTGCATAAAAAAAAAAAAAGTATTTTAACAAAACTGCTTTAACTTTCTATTAAAATTTCTATTAACATTGATATTGTCTCCAAAAGTTTATATAAATGTAAATATTATATTTATGTATATACTGCATTTCGTTGCCTTGTACCTACATGTGCAGTGACAATAAAGTTGAATCTAATCTAATCTAAATATGCACACAAATAATATGGACAACTTTAATGGTCTTTTTGGAGTTTGTTGAGCCCTGATCATCACTGTGAACTACCATTGAATGGAAAGAGCTACATAACAATTATTTAAGAATATCGACTTTTGTGTTCCCTGGAAAATATGACATCAAATGGATTTTAACAACACAAGGATGAAATATCATAGTACAGTTGTAATTTTGAATGATTGATTGCTTTAGCTGTGAGGTCATACTTGTGCGTATTTGTGTGGGTGAACTCTGTCTGCTGTCTCTCTCTCTGCTCCTGTAGGTTTGTGAGAGTTGGTGAAGGATCTTTCCCTGATCATCAGTGTGTGTCTCAGAAGAGTGTGTTCAGCATGGACATGGAGGATTTCCCACCTCCTCCACCTGACCGTAAGCAGCTCTCTCCTCTTACAGCTCAGACACACATACTGAGTTTACTTTGACAGATAAGTGTGTAAATGCAAAAGGTGGTTAAAAATTTTTGCCACAAAAGGAACGGTTCATTTTAAAAGCGTTTAAAAGCTAGTTTTACTGACCAGTGTCATGGTCATGTTCACCCTCACTGTGTCAAATGCACTGGAGTATCATGCTTATGGGAGCCTGAAGGAACAGAGTAAACACATTCCATGGCTCAGCCACTAAGGAGCGTGTGGGCTGAAGAGTGGAGGAACGCCAGAACGATTGCTGGGGAGGTGAAAAAAGCCATCCGAAAACAGAGGCTCTGTCTTGATGCAGAGAGAATGACAGCTGAGAGAGAAAGATTAGTTTAGCTGATTAAATTACTGCTTTAATTTAATGGATAGTTTACCCAAAAATGGCTGTCCACTGCTCAGGGTGCGTGTTCACGGTGTGTGTGTGTGTGTGTGTTCACTGCTGTGTGTGTGCACTTTGGATGGGTTAAATGCAGAGTAAAAATTCTGAGTATGAGTCACCATACTTGGCTCTATTTCACATCACTTTCACTCATGTGAAAAAATTAAAATGCTAAAATGACAAAAATTGGATATATCAGTAGACCACTATTCAGTAGAGCATTTCATTTCCATTAAAGGTTAATTTTTAGTCAGCAAATTGGTATTCGTTTTATGATTCTACACTGCCTCTAGCACTGAGATCTTTGCTGAAAACAGCTAATCTAGGAATCAAAGCATAAGCATTGTAAGGAATGAGACCCATTCAGCTGGTGTTAAAGTTTAAACTAAAACTGCACACTTTCCACATTATTTTAAAGCCCTTACTGCATAAATATTCACAGTCAGTCATCTTTGCAAAGATATGGAAACTCCCTCGTGCTTTATCTGTCTCTTACTCCATTTATTAGCACAGAGAGCTGATAAAGCCACTCTCTCTGTTCATGCCTCAGTGACTTTCCTCAGACTAGTGTTTTTTCCCATCACACCGTTCAACAAAAAAAGCTCATCTGAAGCCCCTCCACCTTTCCTTGTTAAGTGGATCTCTGCATACCTGTTCTGCCCTGTACTCCTTTACCAGATTCTCAGTGTCAAAAGGGTCAGGTCATAGTTTGACCTCAGGCTGTGTTTAAACTTTGCTGCTGTTTTAACATGGAGTCAGATTATCCTTTTTTGTTTTGTTGTAAACTGTTCATTCTCATTGCTGAATTTGTTGGGTGCTCGGAGATTGTTTTGTTTGCATGCCGATTGTCATTGTGTAGCTTGTAAGACATGCAGGGACTCCCCATCTGATCACATCCCATCTGTTAACAAGTAACAGTGGTAAACCAAACTACTTTAAGATGGGTTCACACTCTATAGTTTTTTTGCCCTTTAAAATTGTTGCTGGTCAGATTGTATGATATGTCCCCAGTGAGGTGTTTGCTACAAGCCAATTTTCATTTTCACTTTATTTTTATTTTGTTTTAGGAAATTGTGTAGAATTTAACCATATATTCAAACACTTTTATATTTTATAAATGGTAAAGATGAGCAAAGGACGGCTGTGAAAATAAATCTGCCTCGTTGTTCTTTTTGATCTTTCATTTGGAAAAATCACAAAACGGTTGAAAGTTGTGAGAAAATCGCATAATGAAATAATTGTTGGCCACAATTATTGGAACCCCTAGAAATTCTTATGAGTAAATTGTCTCTGGAGTATATTCCCATTCATATTTAAATAAATTTAGCAGACCAGGGGGACCAGGAGCTTGAAATTGTCCAGCCATGACATCCTGTTCCACAGGATTATAAATATAAGGAACACAAAGGCCAAATTCCCTTAATCATCCATCACAAGCAGTGAAACCAAAGAATATAGTGATTTGCGGAACAAGATTGTTGAGCTTCACAAAATAGAAAGTGGCTGTAAGAAAAGAGCTAAAGCATTGAAAATCCCCATTTCCACCATCAGGGCAATAATTAAGAAGTTCCAATCATCAGAAAATGTTTATATCTATAGTTTATATCTGTATCATGTCTATATCATCCTAATGCACAGTGTTTGAGTACACTGTTCAGATACATGGCATCATGGATTCTATCAAATACTAATAGATAAAAAATCTAACTAAAATCCTGACTGCCTCTGTTAGAAAGCTTATAATAGGCCATGGTTGTATCCTCCATCAGGACAGTAATCCAAAACTAATTTTTTAAATCAAATATTTTATATATTTATATATTAATTTATTTCCAAAAAAAAACCCCAGCAGTTGATATTTTGCATGTAAGTGCTTTGTAACTGCCAGTTTTGTTCTATGATGTAAAAAATCTTTCATGTTCCAGAAACTTTGTGGCAACAACCCAAAGACATGTGCACCTGACTCTTAATGGCTTAAAATGAGAAGTCAGCTGAGGAAATTGGTCTGTTAAGGTTGTTTTTGGATAGCCTGAAATGGGAGGACAGCGTATTTTCACTATGTTTGGAATCTCTGCTATTCCAGTGTGCAACCTTGTACCATGGTGGATTTATTGACTTTAAGAGATAACTTTCCATCAGCGGAAACATGGTTTCCTGGGCAGAGGTCCAGAGTCATTCACTTTTACCACTCCTCTCATTATCCCTGTGAGAGGAAAAACAAACATTATTTAAGACTCCATGTAATGAATTTGAGTGGTTAAGAGATTTTACTGTCTGCATATGCAGTCTTGTTTTATAAATAAACTGTCTGTAAAACTCTGTAGCAGGCTTAATTACTGTAGTCTAATATAATGGCCACTGTGAGCACTTCAGCCCTGCAAGGTAGGCTGCGATTAGATGGGCGATCCAGAGCTGAATGGAGGAAAAGGACTCTCACATTACTCGCATTTCTAAAGAGTGAGTCACTGGGTCAAGAGAATCCATGAACTGCCAAGTGTTTGCTTCATAATGGCCTCACACCGTCAAGGGCTCCCTCCCTGTCTCTTCTCTTATTCCTCAGTCTTCCATTCTTGGATGTCTTTCATCCATACAGTAAGGCTGCAAATCAGTTTTTAAAGGTCCCATTTTACACGCTTTTTTGAAGCTTTGATTGTGTTTACAATGTGCAATATAACATGTGTTCATGTTTCGCCTGTAAAAAAACACAGTATTTTTCACACAATTCACCTATCTGTATACCACTGTTTTCACTGTCACAAAAACCGGGCTGATGACTTCCTTGTTCTATGAAGCCTCTCCTTCAGAAATACGTAACGGGTTCTGATTGGGCCATCGGTACCTGTGTTGTGATTCGACAGCAGCTGAGAGCAGGCTGCCCTCCTGGTAACGTGATTGGTCTAGAACGCACGTGCTGGAGATGTATTTATAGTCACAGGAGCATTTTTATTGACGAAATGCGCATGAAAACCGCATTCGTCTTTTTGCACAGACCTAACATCTAGTTAACAAAGCTAAACAGCGTTGCCCTTTGTGTAATAAGTTACAGAAACTGTTAAACGCACCAACTTAAATAATAAAATACACTTACCGGTTGTGGTCCATAAACAATGCCTTCCCCAGACAAAGAGGGAACTGCTCCATCTTTCAAGAATAATCTTTGTGCGAATCCGGCATTAAACTGATTGAGATTGAGAAAGTTGTCCTCAGCAAGCTGTCCTCAGCAAAATGAACTGCACATAGTTTTACATGTGCATTATAATGTTTGGGAACAGAGTTAAACATAAATTGTAACCATTAATCTCAAAGTACAGCGTTCCTGGGAAGCCCAAACAAAAAGCCCTTTCACACATACAGACTTTTCCGGAAAATTACTGGCAAATTGCCATAAAGAGATCATGTGTAAACAGGATCTTTTCAAAAATACCGGTAAATTAGTTCTGGAAATTTACAGGTATGAGAAGTTGTAACATTACCAGTAAAATTCCGGTATTCTGCTATGTGTGAACGCAAAAGGAAAATTACCGGTATGAGCACGTACGAGTTCAGAACGCGGTGACGTAAGACATCTACTCCGGACCAATCATAACAATGTGACACATTCACACACTGTTTAATAAAATAAAATAAAAGTCATCCAACTGAAGTGACGGTGAAATAAAAGCGCTTCTCCTTATCCGGGCGGATGAAGAAATTTGTTCAGCAAAAAACTCCGCGAATACATGCCCCTCAGACATGATAAATATATCTATAGAAAGCTTTAAATTACTACTTAACGAAATAATAAAAACAAACAACAAAAAATCTCAATACAATCATAATCGGTTTGGGAGACGCGTCTAATGAGGAGATGACGAGTCAGGCAACTTCATCCTTGGGACACAGACTCAGAAAACACTAGTTTATTAGTAAATAATTCAAATATATTTTTACTATTTCCCTCTGTCACATTCATGGTAATTTTTCCAGTGCTTTGGGACATCTTTTGAACTCAATTTGAACGCAGAACTGTTTATCTGTGCTGATAGACTAATTGACATGAATTTGGATCAGCATAAGCTTTGTGAACGCACCTTTTCTGCAATGTTGGTCTTACAGACTGCAATTTACAATCGCAACTTCATTGTGCTATTAATCCTTTCAAGCCGATTTTCACTAAATTGGTCAGCTCCCGACAGCATCGGGTGTTTTATTAATGGTGAGTAAAATTATTCAAACCAGTCGTCTGTCTCTGTAACAAAAGCAGTTGCATGAATACTAAAGTTTGAAACCAAAAATGAAACCATCAACAGAAATACTGAACACGTATTACCCTCCTTGTTTAAAAACACAAGCGCAGCTGTTTAGAGATTAATGACGTCAAAGAATTTACCGGTATTTTGGAATGGATGTGTGAATGATGCTTTTCCGGAAAAAAGACGGAATGTCGTTGACTGTGTGAACAGCGCATTTGTTAATTTACCTGTAAAGTAGTTCTGGTAATTTTACGGAAATGTACTGGTATTACTGTGTGAAAGAGGCTAAAGATGATTGGACTCCAAGATAAAAAAAACAGCGTTTCAACGACATGGCGACAAAAACAAACAGCTCTTCCTTCTTCTGCGTCGGAGCGCAACAAGGCCATGCCCCCCTGTTTGTGAATTCATGTGGGCGGTGGTTAGTCAAAAAAACTGTTTTAGTGACGTCATTACTACAGGAACTAGAGGGCTGTAGTCCAAACGGGTCGTTTTATGTAGGCGAATTCTGTTAAATAAAATATCTCGTTTGGCATTGAACTTTGAGCTTTAGAATTTTACATATATTATTTATACTCTAACAACAACATTACACACTAACTAAAGTTTAAAACATGGAATCACAAAGAAGGGGACCTTTAAGTTTTTTTTTGTTGTTGTTGTTGTTGTTTTTTATGCTGATGTAAGATCATTAAAGACCAATTCAGACTCAGACAAAGCTTCCCTTAAAGGGACAGTTCAGCCAAAAATGAAAATTCTGTCATTTACTTCCATTCATGCTGTTCTAAACTTTTTAATCCATTAAACTGTTTAATCTTACACAAAAATGCAATGTTTTTTTAGAATTTAGAACATTTTAAATTAGAACAATTCCAACATTTTCCACTTTTTTTTCTTGCATTAAAAACAGTAAAGTTTTCAAGTTTAAAAAGAAAACAAAAGCAAACAAAATACAACAACCAAATCAATAGTTATGTGATTAACAGACCACAAAATAGACCACAATATAAGTCATTCCACAAAAGAAGCTGAATCATACAGGTTTGAAATTACAAAATTGTGAATAAGTGATAACAGAATTACCATTTTCGGGTAAATGTTCCCTTTTAAATTTAGTCTAAGCCTGTTTCGTGATGGCAACATATAATGTACAAACCAAACCACACGAGTAAGAAATATTTGATTAATCTATTTGAATTTTAGTTATTTCTCTCTGTCTTTTGTTCTCTGGTCCCAGTAGTCATGTTTCCTCTTCAGTCCTGTGGAAAATACGCAGTGTGCTTTTTTTAACCCTGTTTCCTTTCATCGTGTGTGTGTGTGTGTGTGTGTGTGTGTGTGTATGCTTCCTGTACCCCAGTTTTGCTGTTTGGTTTTGTTTCACTGTTTGTGCCATGTGTAACTCTAAGAGGAACTTTGAGAAAAGGGTTCTTGTGCTTAACCTAAAACCTAAAAGAATTTTCTCTTAAAAATCTGAACATGTGTCTTTGTGAACCCTGGGTTGGCAGAGAGGAAGGCGGGGACAGACCTCAACCGCAACATACTCCATTCACAGACTGTCAAATTTTTCTAATTGATAGTTTATACCATACTCAACATCAGTAAAAACAATGCAATGGAAACAGCAAACACTTCCATCTCTTTCTCTCTCTTTAGTGTTGGATGACGAAGATGAAGGTGAGAAGTTTGAGTTTGACAACAGTGGTGATGAAGCCCCCGAGGCAGAACGGCCACCGCCTGAACCTGAGGGAGTCGTCATGCCTCCACCCTTCTCATCAACAGCCAGGGACGCACCCGTAAATGGAACAAGTCCAAACCCAGAGAACTTACTCACCGCAGAGGCTCATCTGCCCCCTCCACCTCAGGGTTGCCCCAATAATATCAGCCCTTTGGCACATGCACCCTTCCCACAGTGTGATCTACCACCTCCTCCCATAGAGCTGTGTCAGAATGCAGCAGAACGCCAGGACAGACTCCCTCCTCCACCATCAGAGGGCGCCATTGGAGCTGCTGTTGACAGCAACCAGGACAGTAAGTTTACATGTAAGCACAGATATTAAGATTAATTATTTTATCTATGAAATTGATTTTAAGATGAATTCGTTAAGTCTGCTTTCTAAAGATAGAAATCACAAGATTATGATTATTTTATTCTATTGACAAAAAAAAGAAAAAAAGTCTTAATCTCAGATATGCTTTAATTTAACAAAATCCTGTCATTAATTTCTCACCCTCATGTCGTTCCAAACCCGTAAGACGTCTGTTAAGCTTCTGACCCTCCATAGACAGCAACACAAATGACTAATACAAGGCCCAGAAAGGTAGTAAGGACATCGTTAAAATACACCATGTGACATCAGTGGTTCAACCAAAACAAATAGAACAACTTTATTCAACAATTTCTACTTTTCTGTGTCAGTCTTTGACACACGTTCATGAGAGTACCATGACGCATTGTAAACAAGGCGAAGTGAAATCCAGGGTCTATGTCAGAATGCCTTCTCCTGCGTCAGCACCTCCACACGCATTATACTCTTATGAATGTGTGTCGAAGACTGACGTGGAAGGGAAGAAACTGTTGAAATAAAGTCATTATTTTAGTTTTCTTTGCAAACAAAATATTCCCGTTGCTTCATAACATTGCAGTTGAACCACTGATGTGGCAACATGGACTATTTTAATAATGTCCTTACTACCTTTCTGGGCCTTGAACATGTCAGATGCATCGCTGTATATGCAGGCTCAGAGAGCTCTCGGACTTCATCATTAATAGCTTGATTTGTGTTCCGAAGATCAAAAAAGGTGTTCTGTATTTTTGTAACGTTTTTAATGATTTTCTTTAGTAAAATAAAAATATTAAAGGAATTTAATTTTGTAAAAAACAAAAAAAAAAAGTATTTTTTAATACATGAAAATATATAGTACTTTTTTGTGCATACTGTACATAATGAAGGGGCAGGGGTTTGTCTAGAAAATATGCTTAGCCCCCCAAAACAGTGTAGACTGATCAGAGTATAGCATCTGTGTGTGCATTTAAAATCTCACACGCTGATGTCATGTGCTAATCGACAGCGTAGCTCCACTTGAAGTAGAACACACCTACTCACTGTCTGGTTCAATGACTATTAATCTCTGTATGAGACGTCATTGGCACCAGCACCGCTTAAAATAGAAATCGTTATGTTACGTTTCTTCGTGTTGTTTCAAAAACTAAAGGCACAATCACTTTCCCAAATAGTCTGCAGTAATGTGGAAAACGCTAAAATGTGGGGTTTTAATAATGTTAGGAATTTTATATGTAGAATAGTAAACACCTGTTTGTATCAAATTAACAAACATTTTTGCGTGGTAGTCACCTGTTTGTATCAAATTAACAAACATTTTTGCGTGGTAGTCTTATATACAGATCAAGACTACCAGCATCAAAAAATAAAAACAAATTATAATTATATTTATTTATTTATTTATTTATTTATTAGTATCGTTTTATTATCATTTTATTAAAAATATTTATTTTTCATTTGCAATGTCCAAGAACAGCTTCACCTTTTAAAAGATTTTGTCTTTAATCAGATGAGAGTATGGCTATTAAATATACTGTCTGTGTAATATTGATTATTTATTTATTTATTTTTAGACAGAATTTTGTGGGGGAAAAAATGAAAGGGGGACAAAGTCAGGCGCAGCAACACATTCAAGGTGTCTTCAAGAAGAAACAATGTCAAAGACAGGTAGATACAGTGCAGTGCAGGTCAGAGCCAATCCACCAGGCAGGGCCAAGTTGGTGCGCAAATTAGCAGCCCTTAACCCGGTAGCACAGGTCAGAGAGGGTAGTCAGAGACTACACCAGCAACAACACAAACAGTTTTTACAAAAAGTTAACAAGACACACACACACAGTCTGTTTAGACAATAAAAGAAGTTGAGAACAATTGTTGTCTGTTCAGTGGGTTTTATTTATAAAAAGAGAGATGAGTTGTCCAGGCACTTGTGCAGTTCCATTTTTATGTCATCCTACTTGTGTTGGGACAACACTGAGTACATCCATGGCATGAATCATGACAATTATTTTTTTTACCGCATACTGTTATCAATTCCACCACTACAACAGATTTGTGTATAACTGCCTGGAAATCAAATCTACTGCCATTTTGGTGGCAGCCCACTGCATCCAATTGCTTTTTTTAAATTCTTGCATGGTTTGAGGTTACATCTGTCTCTTTCTTTCCTTCAGTCTTTTCTCTTTCTCTCTAGCTGTTAATGTAGGTGATCTTCAGTTATTTCTATCAGAAATCCCTCCCACATGAGATAATATCAATTAACAAAGCTTATTCACTAGAATAGCTGCATAAACTGAGATTTCTGTGTATTTTCCTATGGAAATGCAATTTTCACTTTCCTACAAGACTTCCTGATAAGTCACTGTACTTTCTGATCAATAGTGAACAGAGGTGCCGGTGTGGTTACCACCTCTGCGTCCAACTCCAAGCTCAAAGTCAGCCCCTACTCTGTGATTGACATCGCTCCTGTCCAGCAGCAGTTGCTGTCAGAGCAGAGCGGCCCTCCCTCCTCTCCCCCAGCCATTGAGAGTGAAAGAGGCGTTCAGGATGTACTCAGTAGCCCTGGGTTGCCCCCTGGGTATTCAGTGCCTGTACCCTGTGGTTATGCAACGCCCTCAAATGTGCCGGTGATCCCACCAACCTACACCACCCCAGTTATCATCCGACACTTCTCTATGGATGAAGATGGTAAAAAGAGAGATTATTCCCACCTGTTTCCATTTCATTCATTCTCTCCATTGGTCTGGTTGGAATAGGGGTTCACCATCACCATACATATCCTCTCTCTTTTTACTTTCCTTGCTCTCACCTAATTTCTCTCATGCGCTCTGTCTCTTCTTTTTCGGAAGTTTTGCCATGAGGAAGTTGGGATAATTTTAGCTGTGGCTTTGTCTGTGATGAGGTTTCCTGTTTTCTCTAAAATGTGACCGTAGCCTGAATGTTAACTACATTTTACATGAGTATTCTCTAATGTTTTTATAAAACCATTTCTAACATTTCTAGTTCAAGTAGTAGTATTATCATAAATAATAATAATAAATCAAATCAAAGGTTTCTTCAAAGAAGCCGCTCTAAATTAGAATATATAGATTCATGTGCACTCTATATATAGATTTATTCATCATTATTTTTTACATTTTAAACCAATTCAAAGGTATGCTCGATTTATAATTGTAATTTCATGCATTAAAGCTTAATCCTTTAGGTACAAAGTTTGTACAGTTATGAGAAGCATACAGTACATCCAGGCAAGTTCATCTAGACTGGTATTGTAGGTAGTGATGAGGAGGTGTGTTGAAACTTGTGAATCAATTGTTTTGTTGTGTCCTGCAGTGACTGTGGTGGGAGCAGGAAATACTCCAGTGGACAGGTAAGTGAGACCGCACAGATGTTCAGTTCTGCTTTACTTCCTCTGAGATGTAAGCAACTTTTTGTACTATGAAGTACTTTTAGGGTTTTTTGTGTTTGTATACTCATGTACAAAATAGTTTGGACTTAATATTCTTGTAATACTGCAGTGGCAACACAAAGGGAAGTGTTTATGAATATTAATTCCAAGTGGCATGTCCAGTGTTTTCAGTGAAGAGTGTCCAGTCATCAGAGAGGAAGATGCTCTTACTAAGTGGGTGTCAGACCCAGCAAACACGGCCTGGATGGAGAGTAAGTTCTCAGCATTTTGCTAGGCTGATAAAATGCTTAGATTTACATGCAAATGTATGTATGAAGCCTTGTTTGCCTCATTTAGCTGTGTTTCCTGTTTCTGAAAAGAATCTCAGACATTTCCTTCCTTCTTGCAGAAACCTCCTTCAGAGGATTCGTTAAAACTTACTGTACACACACTTTGAGACCCACTACACTAGTGTGGTTTGGTTGGACTTGAGAATTGAGTTCTTTTTATTTATTTTAGGTCCGGATGAAGTGATTTATGATGATGTGCCAAGAGAGAACTCTGGATCAACAACAGGTGTGTTCATCTAGTTCATCTTTATTGGGTGTATTTCTTCATGTTTATTTACTTAACAGCTGACAAGTTCATGTTTGGATGCAACCCAACATTGCATATTTTGTATCTGTTTTATCCTGCATGTGTTTTGTTTTTATAACTTCAGTTATTATTAATTACATACAAATTCAGATGTGTTGATTGATCCAGAATTGTTTTAGGGAATTGATGCATCTATAAAGCAATTTTAAAGCATTAAAATTAAATGTCAAATTAAAACAATTAAAGCATTTTCTCCACCCCTGTAGACTGGCTATGAAAATGTGAGAGATATGAAAACTGAGAGTAAAATCTGCTTGCTCGACAATAAGACGGTGTCATGTGACTGACAGCTCTGCTGTTACAGCTCATGAGGGATAGAATGGGGACTGTTATATGAACTGAATAATGTAAAAAACTATCTGCACGTCAGACCCAGATGAGATGATCTATGATGATGTTGAGTTCGGGGAAGAGGGCGGCAGCAGCTCTCTGGACAACGGCTGGAGCTCCAGTGAGTTTGAGAGTTATGAGGAAGCCAGTGACACAGAGAACGGACATGGAGAGAATGGCCTCCCAGACGCTTTTGTCAGGGGCCGTACACCCAGCAGGAAAACTAATGTATGTATTCATACTGCTACTGTTTCTCTCATTATTTCTCTTATTTTTTCCTCTGCTGTTTCTTTGGCTTGAGCAGCATATATGCAGAGTGATAGAAGTTTAGAGGTGTGTGTGTGTGAGTGTAATGAGATCTGATGCCTGGATTATAGGTTTTTCACACTTACCCACACTAATATTTCAAAATGGGACAAAACTTGTATCTGCATGTAATGGTTTTGGTTTTGTTTGTGTGTGTAAGCACTGATTTAGTAGAAGAGGATTATTTGAGTGAATACTGTGAGTGTGTGCGTGTGTGTGCGTGTGAATGTGTTTATTTCAAAGTCTGGCCAAGGCATTGGTTTATTTCTGAAGTGGCAGAACAAATTTAGAGTCATTATTTTGAAACCGTCATTGAGAGAGGGATTTGTGGGAGTTTGTGTATGTGTGTGTGTGAGGTTTAAGATTCGTTTGTGAGGAAGTGCTCAAAATGAAACGTATTAAGGAAATGTATTTTTGTAAGTAAGATTTCTTAATCATATCTGTGGCGTGCCATCATTTGTAATCAGCAATAATTTTGTCCCATGACTCTCTATGCTTGCACAATCGTTATGTAATGTTCTGTAAAATAAGTAATGGAGTATTTTAGATTTTATTTTTTCAGAATTCATTTGATTTCACATTTTTGTAATGTTGGTTATTGGCCATTACAAGAAATAATTATTATAAATATTCTGGAATTTTATTTTCTGTAAATGGAAAAAAAACAGCACGCCATGTTAACATTAGGTATATAACTGGAGTGAGATTCTGAACAGAATGAGGGAGTGAAGGAGTGATGTAACTCGTTCTCTGCCCCCCCGTTCAGCTGTCTGAAGATCTGGTGCGTTTGAAAGGGCACTATGAGAGAAAGATGCGAGATCTCATGGCAAACACAGTGGGGACAGTAGAGCTACAGCAGCTTAAACACAAACATGAGCAAAAGGTAAAAGAACAAGAACGTGCATCTCCATCTCTGGAGGAGCTCTTTCTTCTCTGTGCTAGTCGTCCTGGTGGTGGGCTTCCTCTGTTTAACCCCCAGACCTCCGTCATCCCCACTAAACATCTCTTTGTGTCTCCATAGATGTAGCTGTTGTCATCTGTGGGGAGTGAATGTTGTACACAATTTTTCTTCTCATTCATCCTCAGGCTTCGCATGTCTTCCTGTGTTTGAAAACAAGTTACAGTTTTGCTCTTCAGTGACTGCCACAGCAGGGCACTTATTAAATATTGGATAATGGGACTACTTTTGGAAAGATCTGAGTTCTGCAGATTTGCAGTTGCGGAGCTGCAGTTGCAGTCGCTGTTTCTCTTATTCATCCATCAGTCTTCATCATCTCTTATCCCTCATTTTACTCATCTGGTGTCAGTGTCGCTTGATCATTGTGTTTGGGTGCATGTTTTGTTGGGATCTTATGCTTTAGTTGGATAGTTATTCTCCATGGTGAATGTCTGGTAAAATTATATGAAATCTCAGGGGTGAATTCACTAAAGATTCGGGATGCTTTTGTCTGCAGCATTCCTTAAGCTAACTGTGCTAATATGAAACCGGGATTGCAGTATGTATGGATTTCTTTATAGAGTTTTTGTGTACTGTTACTTCAATTGCATAAGTTGTAATAATCTTTTCTCATTTTAAGTAAATTTCCCCCTTGTTATGTTAAGTGGTTGTAGTTCTGAGATGTTGCATGTGCTACAGATGCAGCGACTCGTAAAAGCAGCCAAAGATGGGACTAAAGATGGTCTGCAGAAAACCAAAGACGCAGTGAGAAAGGGACGATCTTTCATCCGCACCAGATCTCTCTGTCATGGTAAGAGCACAGTACTTCATCCTCCAGCTTACTTAATCCACAAATGGTTGATTAAAAGACTCCTTCTGTTTAATTCATTTGATTCATCATCATTTCCTTAGAGAAGCAACCCAGCTGCTTTGATGAAGAGTCAGATCTGTTCATCGAGGTGGAGTGTTTTAATGTGGACCCGGTGCTGGGACCTGCACCTGATGGGCTCTCTCAACACCAGGTACTGTCTCACACGGCCTTATCTGCCTTTTCTGAGTCATTTTTCAGTTACTTTTAATCAACTGTTGACAAGGGTATTTATATACAGTACTGTTCCAAGGTTTGGGGTTAGTATTTTCTATTAATATTTATTCAGCAGGCATGCATTAGTCAAATGTGACTTTTAAGACCTTCACGTTATTAAAGATTTCAAGATTGCAAGATAATCAGATAATCCTGAAAAAAAAACATTATGGTTACCAGCACACCTTTCAACACTGATGATGGGACAAAGTACCAAATCTGCATATTAGAATGACTTCTGAAGGATCATGTGACACTGAAGACTAGAGTAATGGCTGCTGAATATTCAGCTTTGCCAACACAGAAATAAATAACTTTCTAAAATGTATTCAAATAGAATAAAGTTATTTAAAATTGAAATAACTTTTCACTGGGTTGTTGCTTTTACTGTTTTTGTTGCCTTGTTGTGCAAAAGAAACAACTAAATCTTATTGATTCTAATCTCTTGACGAGTAGTGAATGAAGCAATTTCTTTTAAATAAATGCATGTATTTTCTGAGTGTGACTAAAGTGCCCCTGTATGCTATTTTTTTATGTGTGCATGAACAGGTGATGAGGAGATGCATTCTGGAGATGATTCTAGAGAGTGAGAAGAATTATCTGGAAGCTCTGAAAAGAATTTTAGAGGTTTTTACTCTTTTTGTCTGTTCTGGTTTACATTGCAGGCAAATTAGTTTTTTACATGTAAAAAATGTATTTTAGTTTCTGCACACATTAATTATCCAATAATGTAAACTCTTTTAACGTGCTTTACACATAACAGCAATATGAGAAGCCGCTTGCTGAGATTGAGCCTCGGTTACTGAGTGACCGCAAGTGCAAGGTGATGTTTTATCGGATTCGGGAGATCCTGCAGTGCCATGCCCTGTTCCAGATGGCACTGGCCAGCCGTGTGTCCGACTGGGATGAGCTAGAAATGATCGGAGATGTGTTTGTAGCATCGGTGAGATATTGCGCCTCTATGCCCCATCCTAACTACTTTTCTCAACTTTTAATCACACACCACACCCTTTATCTGAGTTTCTACATGTACAAACCTTCTCCACCCATAACCAGCTGTTGTAAGCTGTGTGTGTTTGTGTGTCTAAAATGTATCTGCTACAGTAGAAACTGTAGTTCATAAAAAAGCATCATGGTTTCCACTGTCATATAGTATCAGTGCGGTCACCTCTCTTTCTGCCTCTTCTGCAGTTTTCTAAGTCCATGGTGCTGGACGCTTACAGTGAATATGTGAATAACTTCAGCTTGGCGATGGGAGTGGTGCGGAAGGCGTGTGCCGCTAAGCCCTGTTTCCTTGACTTCCTCAAGGTGAGACATCCCAAAAGAGTTCAGAATATTCCTGTAGTGCAGTAATTACATGTAAACCAGTTCTGCACGGTTCTTTTACATAATTCACAAAAATAAGCTTCAAGGCTTCGGTGATCTAAATCCCAAACTTTTGAACAGTAGTGTATGTTTGTTTTCATAATTCATTCTTGAGCTTTGCTGATTGTGTTTGTGTATAGCATCGCCAAGAGACCAGTAAAGACCGTCTGACCCTCTATGGACTGATGATGAAGCCTATTCAGCGCTTCCCTCAGTTTATACTACTGCTGCAAGTGCGTCTTATCTCTCTCACACACACTCACACACAGACTTTTCAGTTCTATTAGTATTTTAAAAAGCACATGTGCTCCAGTGTATATATTAAAATATTTGTAAAAATCTAGACATATCCAGAAGAGGGCGCCTCTTTCTTTCTGATGCGCATCACATCAACAGTTACTCTGATGTGGCAAAACTGTAACAAAGATGCTTCGATTTTTATTTATTCTGTTTTTCTCTTGATCTTCTTTAACTAGCTAACGTCCATTATCTTTTGTGTAGGACATGCTAAAAAACACGCCAGTGGGTCATCCCGACCGTCTTCCGCTTCAGATGGCTCTCACTGAACTGGAAACACTTGCCGAAAAATTGAATGAGAGGAAAAGAGAGGCAGATCAGCGCTGTGAGATCAGACACATCGCTAAGGCTATGAATGAACATTACCTCAGCAAGGTACTGCAGCCCCTCTGCTTCAAGACCTGTCCTCTGATTGATCACAATAGTAACATTACACCAAAAAAAAAAAAAGTGAATGCATGTGTGTGGGGGTTTCGTTTAATTCGTTATTTAACATTTGGAAGATTCACACAGTGCGTGTCTGATTTTAGTGAAGCCTTGCTGTCGCTGATATGAAGTCAGTAAGTTACTGAGCCAATCCTCTAAACAGAACCAGCTTGAATGCTCCACACCATCTGGGGCTCTGATATATTTTGCTAAACTTTGCACTCACTCTGTGACTTCTCTTTCATGTGGATGGATAGGTGTGTTCTTTTCTCTCTAAATTAAGTAAAGTCTAGCTTTTATGGTCTGCTTTAGCTTATAATAGAATATTATCAGTATTTTGCCATGATGTAATAAGTAGATGCTAATGTTTTTAGCATCTTTTATCTTCCTTTTTTTTCTTCCCTCAGACCAATTTTTGTGTGTGTGTCCAAGTTTAACTGATGAATGACTGTGATAAAGTAGGACCCTTAACTTTAAATTCCCAGCTCAGTCCTTTTATTGCTGCTTCTCTCTCCATCTATCTCTCTCTCTGTCTTTCAGCTGCTGAGCAGCGGCAGCCGTTATCTGATTCGTTCTGATGACGTTGTGGAAACTGTTTATAATGATCGCGGGGAGATCATTAAGACAAAAGAACGACGAGTCTTTCTTCTGAATGATGTTCTCATGTGTGCCACCCCCAACCGGCGGTATGACTCGTTACACACATCCATTATCTGTAATAACTGTCAGTCAGAACTGTTTAGCACAACATCACTGCAGAAATCATTTAATTTCTTCATCTTTACAGTAAAACCTTCTTCCTCCACATAAATCTCTCCTCTGTCTGGTTAAACGAGTTTTTGTCTCCTTCAGCCCCTCTCAGGATGGTGTGAATGTGGGAGCTGGAGGTGAAGGTGTTCCCTCAGGACAGCGCTTCCTGCTCAAGTGGAGCGTTCCTTTGAGTTTGGTTGAGGTCGTAGAGTTTGGCTCCAGCGAAGAGATGGGCGACTCCCGATTTCCACCCTCGCACTCAGGAGATAAAGTCGTCATTAATGCTAAACCTAGTAAGTTCCTGTTATCCTGCAAACACATCTACCTTGTGCCAAATTGTCTGTAGCTAAGTCAAAGTCTGACTGAATATTGGTGCTAGAACTCTTTTTCTTTTTCTTTTCTTTTTTTTGTATTACTGGAGGTCAAGATCAAATGGTGGTTCAGGTTCTGGGTTGAAAACCCAACGTTTTCATATTCAAGCACTAGTTGGGCCCTGAATTACAGAGATTACTTCTCAGACCACAACTATGTCTTCGAATGAGGCTTTTTCCAGAAGGAATATAGCTGAAGATATTGTGCTTGAAGTTGTTTTGGATAGAAACATCAGCTTGATTAAAAAAAAATAATCAAACAACTTAACGTAACCAAGTGATTGTAGCAATAGCAGGAAGTGCTTAGAGAGATATTCATTCTGCATCAGCCTTACGCAACAACTTCACTTGTGCAATTTTAAAGGTGCAGAGATGTGACATTTAAAGGACTTATACTTATTCAAAAAGAAATATGGTCAGATTTGAAATCTGGTCAGATCCAGATAAAGATGTCATGGATTAATCCATGGTGTTGAATGGAAAATGTGACTCTGAAGATACTGGCATTAGACATCATTTACTGTGCTTTTCCAGTGTCCCAGACGTTTTGACATGTCTGACAGAATCATGATCGAATGTCGCTTTTAATGTCACCTCTTAAAAATGAATCATTGATAGAAACATGTCAGGAGAAACTGTGAATACAGAAAACTATAGAGAGAGAGATGGGGATAGGGAAAGGAGAAGGTAAGAGATAGAACTCAAAAGCTTTCTGCTTAAAGCATGGAAGTTAGACTCACAACATTTCTCCTCATTATATCATGCAAAGCAAGAGGCTTTGAAGTGTTCGCAGAGTGCTGTGGTAGTCTGCTAAAAGTCATCTTTTTTAGTGGGTTGCCTGTTTCCCCAGGGATTATTGTCCGGGGGTTGTTTTAAAAATGGCTGCTGTCCTACCTCCTGTAAATATGGGTTTAAATGTAATGTTTGAGGTATATTTATAATGTTGTGCTGATTTACATATACATGACCCTGGACCACAAAACCAGTCATAAGTAGTACAGGTAAATTTGAAGTAATATCCCACAATACATTGTATGGGTCAAAATAATAGATTTTCCTTTTAATACCAAAAATGATTAGGATAGTAAAGATCATGTTCCATTCATGCTCTAATTTCCTATCATAAATATATCAAAACCTAATTTTTGATTAGTAATATTTAATGTTAAGGACTTAATTTGAATATTTAGATTTTTTTCAATATTTAGATTTTTTTTGCACTCCAGATTCCAGATTTTCAAATAGTCGTATCTCTGCCAAATATTGTCCTATCATAACAAACCATACATCAATTAAAAGCGTATTTATTCATTCTCAATTTCAAAACTTATGACTGGTGGCTTTCAGGGTCACATATGTATCTTTTGGATTCTGCAGTTCTTGCAGCTGTCAGAGACGCAGAATAATAATAAAACAGCCTTTCAGTGCTTGACCCCTAATGACACAACATTTCTTTTCAAAATCATCTGCCATTGAGGACGTCTTTTCCCCCCTTGGAGGCTGTCTACTCAGTTTTTTGTGGTTTGGAGAGAACAGGTCACACTGACTCACACTGCTGAACAAAAGAGGAAAGACTGTTTTTCCTGTTTCATTGCGTGTGCTCTATTCAGCACAGCTGAGGTGACAAAAGAAGGGACTCCGGCGGGATTTTACAAGAAATTATGCAAAAACCCACTCTGTAGATGTACAACATTGTAAGTCTCAACTGGATGCTTGTTTAAGCTTTTACAGTTAATAAAAATATTGGATTCTCTGTGCCTTCTACTAATGCATGAAGGTAGAAAAATCACTTTTCTGTGCATTTGAAAAAGACTGGAGTTGTCTCTATGGTTACTGAAAACACAGTCTGTGTGCAAGAGGTTGCTCTGATTCAAACTAGAGCACTGAATCAAACGCTCTTGCATTCCCAGCCTCTTTCTGTCTTTATTCTCTCTCGTTTTACTTTTCCAAATCTAATTAACCATGAAGAATAAAGCTACCAGGAGGGGAGGTGATGTCACTGTTACTGATGCTGTGAAAAGGTTATGGAGAAGTGCCAGGGTACCATTTTATATTTTTCAGTTTTGCTGAAGCTTAAATATTATATACATTTTCAAACTAGTTTTTCTGTTAAATTTAGTTAGTAAGAGTGTAAGTCTTTGTGAAGTGCCGAAGTACTACCTTGGTATTTGTCAGTGTTATTTTAGTAATTTGTATACTATAACACTAATTATTAATATTGGCTTTCATTTCTATTTTAATGTATATTTTAGCACTTTTTTCTTTATAGATTAATTTTATTTCTGTTTTAGTTATATTAAGTTATGTTAAGTTCGTTAATATTAGTATTAGTTTAATTTATATTAGTATCAGTACTTATTTCAGTCAGTTGCCTTTATAATCTTTGAGTCAAGTTTTAATTTCAGTGACTAAAAACTATTTTTAGTAGTTTTAAATTTAGTTAACAATAACAAGTCTTTATAAAATGATGCACAAGGACAACAAAGTTTTGTCCTCTTTTATAAAACTTGGGCTCTAGAGAATAAAAAATCCTTTTTACCTTTATTTATCTTTAAGCACCTATTAAAAGGACGAATGTTGCATACTTGCAAAACCTAATGCAACTGAACAAAACAAAAACACACAAATGCAGCCAACTGCTAGCTGTGTGCGATCTTACATGGCTGATTCTGCCTTCTGAGTCATGTTTCAGTGGTGTATCTGTGTGTGAGAGAGACTCATATTTTACTTCAGCTCTGAGTAAAAGAAAATACATGCTTGCTTCTTTTCCCCTCACTCTCTACTTAACATTTCTGTCTCTCTTTATCTTGGAAGGGCAGAGCAGCACAAAGCAGTCTTTTGTGTGTGGCAGTATTTGGGAAACAGACAGCACAGTCTCATAATGACTCATCTGAACCAGCGTTTAATGATTCACTGTATAATACCATTCAGTTTCAGCTGTAATCCTTAGTGCTAGTGAAGACGGGAAATTTTAAATGCCCCAAACTAAACAAAAAGCAGTGTGAGGGTGATATAGCTGTTTAAAGGTAAGAATTCTTATTACTTGGAATATTAACTGCAATTGGATATGTCGCATTCGCAGATAAGTTGTATATGGGTCCAGGGCAGCTTTACCAGGACCTACAGAACCTGGTCCATGACCTGAGTTTGGTGAACCAGATCTCCACTATGATCAGCAGTCTGAAGGGGAATTATCAGGTGAGGTGTTCATATCGCAAACACTTTAGGATCAATATTTAAACCAGGATGCACTCAGTTCTTCCTACTCAAAGTCCATTTTACACTCTTTCTCTTTCCAGAATGTTAATGGGACAGTTGCTCAGGATTGGGTTTCAGGTCTCCAGCGCCTGATTTTTAAAAAAGAGGAGGAGATTCGGGCGGCTGATCGCTGTAGGATACAACTACAGTTACCAGGGAAACAAGACAAGTATGTGTGACCTCGACTTGACCTGACATGTCTTATTATCATCAATGTCGGAAAAAGTTGTGCCGAGATTTAATATTTTTGTGGAAACCTTATACATTTTTTTTTCAGGATTCTTTGATGAATATAAAGTTCAAAAGTACTGCATTTGTTTGAAATTAGATTTATTTTGTGACAATTATACATTTATTTACTGTCACTTTGAATCAATTTAATGCATCATTGATGAATAAAAGTATCAGTTTCTTTTATAAAGAAATCTTGCTGATCCAAAATTTTAAATGGTGAAATTGTGATTTTTAGAGGTTTATAAATGTGTTTACATGTTTAATTGCAATTCATCTTAACAAACTATTTGTAGTTAATGTTTTGTTTCCGTTATATTGAAGTAGTCTTTTTAGTATTATTATCTTTTATTAGGGAGCAGAAATATACCATAATTTGGATTTATTTGGCTTTCCTGAATGTCTTAATACTAAGGCTTCTAAATGATCAAACTGCCATGTCTCTGTGTTTACGTGACTCAGAGCTTAAAGAATGACCTTAAGTCCCTAATCAGAGCCCAAAGACTATCCTGTGCAGTTATTATCCCACTCCTGTGAATCAGGGGCTTTAGAGTGTGCAGTTGTCAAAAACATACGCACAAACTGATTATTTGCGACTGTATGCTTGGATTTTAGTTTCTGGATTATAGGAGTATCTTTAGACTCCCAGCTGTCAAACTAATTCCTTTTGATAACATAAATCTCTCTCACACACTGTGACTTCTGGAAAATGTATGCTGTTGACTTTCTTTTTGAGTTAGTGGTGGTAGTAGTCTGGATTGCATGGCTTCACTATTTTAGTTCTGGTCATTATTCTACCTATTATTTCTATACAGTGAAAGTTTTAGGGCCCCCTTTCGAAAGTCAATAAAATACAAAAAAAAGTAGGAAAGTGATCAATTCTGGGATCTGTTTATTAGTATTGAAACTAGCCAATCATTAAATCACAAAGTCACTGATACACAGGATAGGACCCTGTCTGTTTCTCCAGCTGCCTGACAGTTTTCCAGACCAGCTGAACCCGTGCTGAGATATTTAGACTACCCAAGAGATTTGTGTACTGCCTGATGCACTTACAATGATTTCAGACAAACGTGTATTGTTTCCATTGTTAAGCTTTTTCAAAGAAGAATCTGAGCTTTGTGATTTGGACTTTTCAGGTATGGGAGACCCATGTTCTTCACTGCAGTCTTCAACACTTTGAGTCCATCTATCAAGCAAGCTTGGATCAGTAAAATGCAGATGGCTAAATTGGCTCTACGTATGTGTCATTTCCTGTCTCCATATCCTGTTTTGTCTATAACTCTTCTATGATTAGAGATCTAGGACTTAAAATTACCTAAATGCCTGAAACACATTTAAACATACCTTAATATGATGTTCCCAGCATATTTTCTAAATAACTGTTTGTAACACATAAACAAATATGCGGCGCTGGATTCATATAGTTCAGTACTTGTGAATCATCGCTCAGCCGAGCCAGAACTAAAAGTTCAGCGCAGAAAAATGGATTATACATAGGCACAGGAGGACAATATGGGAATATCATTTGGTGTTGTAGAATCTGAGGAATAGCTTGGACTAATGTCATGTGTTTTTCAGGGAGACAATCGATCCAAGGCTGGTTTTTTGCTGGAGATGAATGGTAAGCAATGAGGAGCCAATAACCTAGATCCTCCTCTTTACTCAGGAGATGGCTGTGGTCATGTCAAAACTGCAGGAGTTCATAGGGTGAGCGACCAAACATCTTGCATCCCCTAAAATTATCAATTACTTGTTTCATAATGAAACATGGTCCTAATAACCATATGTGTTTGTTGTTGGCTGGAGTGTGCAGTTTCCCTAGACAGGGTGGACCCAACCCTGAGCCTCAATGTGGAAACACCGACAGCACTGCAGATTCTGGCCCTGTTATGGGTCACGGGATGTGTATGGGTGAGACAATTTACAGTCAAAACCTAAAATCCTTTATATTAAATCAGTTAAGCTTCCTTATTGGAGTCCAACCTGATATGAATCTGTCAGTCTGGTGTTTGTCTGTGTGTTCCCAAATCATATCAATAATTTTAAAGCTCTTTTGAACTCTAAAAGCATCATTAAACGCTGTTCTGTGTGGGAAGTGTGAGTGTAAGGTTGCATTAAAGGCTTTCATGCTGTATTTACCGTATAGAAGGGCATAAAATAATTCTCTTCTCTGAGACACCTAATAGCCTGCAATGATGGGCTACACTCTTTTAAGAGCACTCAGCATGTAGACATCAGACTTTAGTACTCAAATCAGTTTTGTTGAACAGTGAGATGTGTAGATTCTGAAATCATCTCTTTCTTTTCAGGTGGCCAGCTGCACCAATCACATGGGTCAGGTCTCCATTGTGGCACTGCAGAACTCAAATCCCAAAGTAACTGAGTGTTTTAATGTGGAGTCGCGTATTCTCTGCATGACGTATGTGCCTCTGGATGAGCCCTTGGAAAACGTTGAGATTAAGCCTGAGGTCCGGAAAGCCAGTGGCACACCGACTGTGTGTCTGGGAATGGAGGAAGGCAGGTGTGTATATCAGCCAATTACATCCACAAACTACATATAGATGAAGAATAGAGTGTGATGCCTTCTATTTGTTTGTGTAGTGACTTATAGTCTATTAACCAGTCTAATCTGATGAATTGATGCTTTATTTTTCAGTATATCTGTGTATAAGAGCAGCCAACGGTCTAAGAAGGTTCGCCTGCAGCACTTCTTCTCCCCTGATAAGTCCAGTGTCACATGTCTGGTGTACAAGAGTGGGTGTCTGTATGCAGGCTTGGTCAGCGGTTCTCTGGTCGTCTACTCCAGAGCTGATGGTAAGGAGGGGTTTTTCTGCAGTGATTCCTGCTTGAATCTTGAAAGGAGATTGATTTTGTTGAATGCATTTGATTTTTGTTTTGGTGTTCGGAAAAGTAATCCATCCATTCCTTCTGAAAAGAAAACAGCATTGGATGCTGGTGTGCTTCTTGACTAGCTTAACTAGCAAGATTTTCTTGGTCAACCAATCAAAGCTAAGTTTTGCTGGTGAACAGCATGGCTGTGCCAATAAATAACCAGCATAAACTAAGCCTAAACTAACCTAAGTAACCAGCATAAACTAGCCTAAATTCACGCTGGATTAAGCAGGTTTCAACAGGGAGTGCTCTGGAAAGTACTCAAGGAAACTGAGACGTTTAAAAATATTTTTCCATTAATTCTTTCCACAGCTGTTTTTCTCTCTGGGACGCTCATATTCCATTTTACTCTCGCTCCAGTTTTCTGCTGCCTGAGACAGATATTTAGTCAATAATTTAGGGATATTGTTTAATACTCTGATTGAACTTAATTGATTTTCTTGTGACAATGTTTCTACAGAAATATTAAGCAGCACAACTGTTTTCAACATTGATATTGATTGATAATAGTAAGAAATGTTTCTAGAGCCCCATATTAGAATTCTTTTTAGAGGCTCATGTGACACATAACGACTGGAGTGAAAATGTAGCTTTATTTTTAAATATATTCAGGAAGTGTTATTTTAAGTGAACAATATTATTGTTTGTACTGTATTTTTGATCAATAAAGAACAAAAAAGAGACCCCAAAACACAGACTTTAAACAGTAGTTTATGCTATATTACTTTTTAGTGTTCTTTTCTCAGTATTCA